>NW_026967506.1:1240358-1336032 GCF_028390025.1 Pseudophryne corroboree
CAGCACCCTGATATGTGGTATTATTATTATATAGTGTCTATACACAGCCCCCAGCACCCTGATATGTGGTATTATTATTATATAGTGTCTATACACAGCCCCAGCACCCTGATATGTGGTATTATTATTTATATAGTGTCTATACACAGCCCCCAGCACCCTGATATGTGGTATTATTATTATATAGTGTCTATACACAGCCCCCAGCACCCTGATATGTGGTATTATTATTATATAGTGTCTATACACAGCCCCCAGCACCCTGATATGTGGTATTATTATTATATAGTGTCTATACACAGCCCCCAGCACCCTGATATGTGGTATTATTATTATATAGTGTCTATACACAGCCCCCAGCACCCTGATATGTGGTATTATTATTATATAGTGTCTATACACATCCCCCAGCACCCTGATATGTGGTATTATTATTATTATATAGTGTCTATACACAGCCCCCAGCACCCTGATATGTGGTATTATTATTATTATATAGTGTCTATACACAGCCCCCAGCGCCCTGATATGTGTATTATTATTATATAGTGTCTATACACAGCCCCCAGCACCCTGATATGTGTATTATTATTATATAGTGTCTATACACAGCCCCCAGCACCCTGATATGTGTATTATTATTATATAGTGTCTATACACAGCCCTCAGCACCCTGATATGTGGTATTATTATTATATAGTGTCTATACACAGCCCCCAGCACCCTGATATGTGATATTATTATTATATAGTGTATATACACAGCCCCCAGCACCCTGATATGTGTATTATTATTATATAGTGTCTATACACAGCCCCCAGCGCCCTGATATGTGGTATTATTATTATTATATAGTGTCTATACACAGCCCCCAGCACCTGATATGTGTATTATTATTATATAGTGTCTATACACAGCCCCCAGCACCCTGATATGTGGTATTATTATTATATAGTGTCTATACACAGCCCCCAGCACCCTGATATGTGGTATTATTATTATATAGTGTCTATACACAGCCACCCTGATATGTGGTATTATTATTATATAGTGTCTCTACACAGCCCCCAGCACCCTGATATGTGGTATTATTATTATATAGTGTCTATACACAGCCCCCAGCACCCTGATATGTGGTATTATTATTATATAGTGTCTATACACAGCCCCCAGCACCCTGATATGTGATATTATTATTATATAGTGTCTATACACAGCCCCCAGCACCCTGATATGTGTATTATTATTATTATATAGTGTCTATACACAGCCCCCAGCACCCTGATATGTGCTATTATTATTATTATATAGTGTCTATACACATCCCCCAGCACCCTGATATGTGGTATTATTATTATATAGTGTCTATACACAGCCCCCAGCACCCTGATATGTGGTATTATTATTATATAGTGTCTATACACAGCCCCCAGCACCCTGATATGTGGTATTATTATTATATAGTGTCTATACACAGCCCCCAGCACCCTGATATGTGGTATTATTATTATATAGTGTCTATACACAGCCCCCAGCACCCTGATATGTGGTATTATTATTATATAGTGTCTATACACAGCCCCCAGCACCCTGATATGTGCTATTATTATTATATAGTGTCTATACACAGCCCCCAGCACCCTGATATGTGGTATTATTATTATATAGTGTCTATACACAGCCCCCAGCACCCTGATATGTGGTATTATTATTATATAGTGTCTATACACAGCCCCCAGCACCCTGATATGTGGTATTATTATTATATAGTGTCTATACACATCCCCCAGCACCCTGATATGTGATATTATTATATAGTGTCTATACACAGCCCCCAGCACCCTGATATGTGGTATTATTATTATATAGTGTCTATACACAGCCCCCAGCACCCTGATATGTGGTATTATTATTATATTGTGTCTATACACAGCCCCCAGCACCCTGATATGTGGTATTATTATTATATAGTGTCTATACACAGCCCCCAGCACCCTGATATGTGGTATTATTATTATCTATATAGTGTCTATACACAGCCCCCAGCACCCTGATATGTGGTATTATTATTATTATATAGTGTCTATACACAGCCCCCAGCACCCTATGTGGTATTATTATTATATAGTGTCTATACACAGCCCCCAGCACCCTGATATGTGGTATTATTATTATATAGTGTCTATACACAGCCCCCAGCACCCTGATATGTGGTATTATTATTATATAGTGTCTATACACAGTCCCCAGCACCCTGATATGTGGTATTATTATTATATTATATAGTGTCTATACACAACCCCAGCACCCTGCTATGTGGTATTATTATTATTATATAGTGTCTATACACAGCCTCCAGCACCCTGATCTGTGGTATTATTATTATTATATAGTGTCTATACACAGCCCCCAGCACCCTGATATGTGGTATTATTATTATATAGTGTCTATACACAGCCCCCAGCACCCTGATATGTGGTATTATTATTATATAGTGTCTATACACAGCCCCCAGCACCCTGATATGTGGTATTATTATTATATAGTGTCTATACACAGCCCCCAGCACCCTGATATGTGGTATTATTATTATATAGTGTCTATACACAGCCCCCAGCACCCTGATATGTGGTATTATTATTATATAGTGTCTATACACAGCCCCCAGCACCCTGATATGTGATATTATTATTATATAGTGTCTATACACAGCCCCCAGCACCCTGATATGTGATATTATTATTATATAGTGTCTATACACATCCCCCAGCACCCTGATATGTGGTATTATTATTATATAGTGTCTATACACAGCCCCCAGCACCCTGATATGTGGTATTATTATTATATAGTGTCTATACACAGCCCCCAGCACCCTGATATGTGGTATTATTATTATATAGTGTCTATACACAGCCCCCAACACCCTGATATGTGGTATTATTATTATTATATATAGTGTCTATACACAGCCCCCAGCACCCTGATATGTGCTATTATTATTATATAGTGTCTATACACAGCCCCCAGCACCCTGATATGTGATATTATTATTATATAGTGTCTATACACAGCCCCCAGCACCCTGATATGTGGTATTATTATTATATAGTGTCTATACACAGCCCCCAGCACCCTGATATGTGGTATTATTATTATATAGTGTCTATACACAGCCCCCAGCACCCTGATATGTGGTATTATTATTATATAGTGTCTATACACAGCCCCCAGCACCCTGATATGTGGTATTATTATTATATAGTGTCTATACACAGCCCCCAGCACCCTGATATGTGGTATTATTATTATATAGTGTCTATACACAGCCCCCAGCACCCTGATATGTGGTATTATTATTATATAGTGTCTATACACAGCCCCCAGCACCCTGATATGTGGTATTATTATTATTATATAGTGTCTATACACAGCCCCCAGCACCCTGATATGTGGTATTATTATTATTATATAGTGTCTATACACAGCCCCCAGCACCCTGATATGTGGTATTATTATTATTATTATATAGTGTCTATACACAGCCCCCAGCACCCTGATATGTGGTATTATTATTATATAGTGTCTATACACAGCCCCCAGCACCCTGATATGTGGTATTATTATTATTATATAGTGTCTATACACAGCCCCCAGCACCCTGATATGTGGTATTATTATTATTATATAGTGTCTATACACAGCCCCCAGCACCCTGATATGTGGTATTATTATTATTATTATTATATAGTGTCTATACACAGCCCCCAGCACCCTGATATGTGGTATTATTATTATATAGTGTCTATACACAGCCCCCAGCACCCTGATATGTGGTATTATTATTATATAGTGTCTATACACAGCCCCCAGCACCCTGATATGTGGTATTATTATTATATAGTGTCTATACACAGCCCCCAACACCCTGATATGTGGTATTATTATTATATAGTGTCTATACACAGCCCCCAGCACCCTGATATGTGGTATTATTATTATATAGTGTCTATACACAGCCCCCAGCACCCTAATATGTGGTATTATTATTATATAGTGTATATACACAGCCCCCAGCACCCTGATATGTGGTATTATTATTATATAGTGTCTATACACAGCCCCCAGCACCCTGATATGTTGTATTATTATTATATAGGGGAGAGGGGACCGTACAGTGATATATGAGGAGGAATAACACAGCTACCGACACACTGATATGTGGTATTATTATTATATAGGGGAGAGGGGACCGTACAGTGATAGATGAGGAGGAATAACACAGCTCCCGGCACACACTGATATGTGGTATTATTATTATATAGGGGAGAGGGGACCATACAGTGATATATGAGGAGGAGTAACACAGCTGCCGGCACACGCTGATATGTGGTATTATTATTATATAGGGGAGAGGGGACAGTACAGTGATATATGAGGAGGAATAACACAGCTCCCGGCACACGCTGATATGTGGTATTATTATTATATAGGGGAGAGGGGACCTTACAGTGATATATGAGGAAGAATAACACAGCTCCCGGCACACGCTGATATGTGGTATTATTATTATATACGGGAGAGGGGACCATACAGTGATATATGAGGGGGAGTAACACAGCTCCAGGCACACACTGATATGTGGTATTATTATTATATAGGGGAGTGGGGACCGTACAGTGTTATATGAGAGGGAATAACACAGCTCCTGGCACCCTGATATGTGGTATTATTATTATATAGGGGAGAGGGGACCGTACAGTGATATATGAGGGGGAGTAACACAGCTCCCGGCACACACTGATATGTGGTATTATTTTATAGGGGAGAGGGGACCATACAGTGATATATGAGGAGGAATAACACAGCTCCTGGCACACACTGATATGTGGTATTATTATATAGAGGAGAGGGGACCGTACAGTGATATATGAGGGGGAATAACACAGCTCCTGGCACACACTGATATGTGGTATTATTATTATATAGGGGAGAGGGGACCGTACAGTGATATATGAGGGGGAATAACACAGCTCCTGGCACACGTTGATATGTGGTATTATTATTATTATATAGGGGAGTGGGGACCGTACAGTGATATATGAGGGGGAATAACACAGCTCCCGGCACACACTGATATGTGGTATTATTATTATATACGGGAGAGGGGACCATACAGTGATATATGAGGGGGAGTAACACAGCTCCCGGCACACGCTGATATGTGGTATTATTATTATATAGGGGAGAGGGGACCGTACAGTGATATATGAGGGGGAATAACACATCTCCTGGCACACACTGATATGTGTTATTATTATTATTATATAGGGGAGAGGGAACCGTACAGTGATATATGAGGGGGAATAACACAACTTCCGGCACACACTGATATGTGGTATTATTATTGTATAGGGGAAAGGGGACCGTACAGTGATATATGAGGAGGAATAACACAGCTCCCGGCACACTGATATGTGGTATTATTATTATATAGAGGAGAGTGGACCGTACAGTGATATATGAGGAGGAATAACACAGCTCCCTGCACACGCTGATATGTGGTATTATTATTATATAGGTGAGAGGGGACCGTACAGTGATATATGAGGCGGAATAACACAGCTCCCGGCACACGCTGATATGTTGTACTATTATTATATAGGGGAGAGGGGACCGTACAGTGATATATGAGGGGGAATAACACAGCTCCTGGCACACGTTGATATGTGGTATTATTATTATTATATAGGGGAGTGGGGACCGTACAGTGATATATGAGGGGGAATAACACAGCTCCCGGCACACACTGATATGTGGTATTATTATTATATACGGGAGAGGGGACCATACAGTGATATATGAGGGGGGAGTAACACAGCTCCCGGCACACGCTGATATGTGGTATTATTATTATATAGGGGAGAGGGGACCGTACAGTGATATATGAGGGGGAATAACACATCTCCTGGCACACACTGATATGTGTTATTATTATTATTATATAGGGGAGAGGGAACCGTACAGTGATATATGAGGGGGAATAACACAACTTCCGGCACACACTGATATGTGGTATTATTATTGTATAGGGGAAAGGGGACCGTACAGTGATATATGAGGAGGAATAACACAGCTCCCGGCACACTGATATGTGGTATTATTATTATATAGAGGAGAGTGGACCGTACAGTGATATATGAGGAGGAATAACACAGCTCCCTGCACACGCTGATATGTGGTATTATTATTATATAGGTGAGAGGGGACCGTACAGTGATATATGAGGCGGAATAACACAGCTCCCGGCACACGCTGATATGTTGTACTATTATTATATAGGGGAGAGGGGACCGTACAGTGATATATGAGGGGAATAACACAGCTCCTGGTACACTCTGATATGTGGTATTATTATATAGGGGAGAGGGGACCGTACAGTGATATATGAGGAGGAATAACACAGCTCCCGGCACACACTGATATGTGGTATTATTATTATATAGAGGAGAGGGGGCCGTACAGTGATATATGAGGGGAATAACACAGCTCCTGGTACACTCTGATATGTGGTATTATTATTATATAGGGGAGAGGGGACCGTACAGTGATATATGAGGAGGAATAACACAGCTCCCGGGACACACTGATATGTGGTATTATTATTATATAGAGGAGAGGGGGCCGTACAGTGATATATGAGGAGGAATAACACAGCTCCCTGCACACGCTGATATGTGGTATTATTATTATATAGGTGAGAGGGGACCGTACAGTGATATATGAGGCGGAATAACACAGCTCCCGGCACACGCTGATATGTTGTACTATTATTATATAGGGGAGAGGGGACCGTACAGTGATATATGAGGGGAATAACACAGCTCCCGGCACACACTGATATGTGGTATTATTATTATATAGGGGAGAGGGGACCGTACAGTGATATATGAGGGGAATAACACAGCTCCTGGTACACTCTGATATGTGATATTTCTCCTTCGGTCCACAGTAGATCCACAGGGTATATGTTGGATTGTAGGGGCGGTATTGAATTGTTCTCCTAACGGTTAAACTTTTTAGCTCCCAGGATGCCTCTGTTCAGCACCCCTATAACCCCGCCTCCTGGCCCAGGGAAATCAAACGTTTATTATTTTATATAGCCTTTTTGTGGGCGCCATTACTTTGTATCTTAAGCACATTTTGCAAAGGTCGCTCCAACAACTTTGCAATATTGCAACAACAGTTTCCCTCATGTAGACGCTGGTGGTAAGGCGGGCACCAGCGCGATGTACTAACAGGTCCACACTGACAATCCCAGGCTGCGGCCGGAGTACGGGAGAAGGTAAGGGGTGATGACCGCTTATCGGTCCAAGTCGCATTTCATGCAGTTTTTCTGTCTTGGCTTGGAGACTACTGGACAGTCACTGACGCTTTCATCCACCTCGGGTGCCGTAGTGATAGACCTCAGGGATCATAGGCTCTGGAGATTAATGAGGCTGCAGAACCCTGGGGTGGATGTCAGCAGTGGGGAGTACGTCGCTCCCCTGGTCGCCCCTCCCCCCAGTTTATGGCCAGTCTCCTTTGTGTTACCCACCATGAACTGATATTTACCAGCTTCCGTCTGTGATGTAATGAGACTAAGTACACGTGGTGCGTCGTAGTCGCTGTGCGGCTGTGGTCACTGGAGCGTCTGTTACTGATAGCCGTTTTTCTGGCAGCAATGTGGAAGTAAGAAAGCCGGGTTCTAGTCTCCCCGTATCCCGCTCTCCGGAGGCAGGTGATACAGCGCTGATTTCCTACCTACCTCTGACATTGTCAATTGGTCATTTTTTACATTTACATTTTTAAAAGGCTCCAATTTTTTAAACATCCAAACTCTGATAAATTTACAGAAATTATACAAGAGGCATGGGAAACACCCAGTAAGAAGTATAAAGTACCAAAAGAATTGGTCTCTTGCTATCCTCTCCCGCCTGGGGACTGTGTATAAAGGGAAATACCTCCCAGGGTAGATGCTCACGTAGTACGACTGGTGCGCAAATCTACATTACCTCTGCCTTCAGCATCTTTGAATGATGCAACAGACAGAAAAATAGATAGTTATCTTAATACTGTATTTTCCCTAACGGGGGCATGTGCAAAATCAGCTAAGGCCACAGCATGGGTGACTAAAGCCGTGACAGGCTGGGCAGAAGCTTTAGAGAATGATATCTCAGTTCATGGAACGAGAGAACAATTATCCCATATAACTAATATAGATCAAGCATCTGCTAATATGGAAAAGCAGCCCTAGATATGGGTATATTAGTTTCTCAGGCTTCGGCTTCCTCGGTAGACTAAGGCCAAACAGGCTTGGTCAGCCAGACGCCCAACTTCTAAAACAAGACAAGCCCTCTGCCTGAGGGCACGGGCCTCCACTTGGGGAATCTAAGAGTAGGAGGCCGACTTCTTCAATTTGCCCAGGTTTGGCAGCAGTCCACCACCGATACCTGGGTGCAAGAAGTGGTGTCTCAAGGGTACGCCTTCTCGTTCAAAAAGCGCCTCCCCCCTCAACAATTCTTTTGTACCAGCCTGCCACCAGTGGCAACAAAGGCCAGGGCTCTACAAAATGCAATACAGAATTTGCTACGATCAGGAGTGATAATACCAGTTCCTTCAGCACAACGAGGACTGGGTTTTTACTCTACCCTTTTCCCGATTCAGAAGCCAAATGGTTCCATCGGCCCATTCTCAATCTCAAAGCTCTGAACAAATATATTTGGGTGCCTCGGTCAGACCATTATCCTGGCAGTGGAGCCGGAGGACTTCATGGTGTCCCTGGTCATTCAAGATGCTTACCTACATGTACTGATAGCACTCTCCTATCAGTGCAATCTCAGGTTCGCTATCCTTCAGCAACATTTTCCGTTTCAGGCACTACCTTTCGGACGGGCTACTCTCCAAAGGTGTTCACCAAAATTATGATGGTGATGGCAGCCCTCCTTCGTCCTCAGGGAATAAGGATTTTCCCATACCTGGACAACCTGCTAATCCTGGCACAATCCCCAGGACACCCTTCCCTGCCATTAACAAATGACAATAGCCTGCCTACAGGGTCACGGCTGGCTCATAATTTGGGAAAGTCCTCCCTATTCCCATCCCAACGGATGACGCACCTAGGGGCTGTATTGGATATCAGTCTTCAGAAATGTTTTCTACCCCTGGATAGAATATCCACAATACAGATGAGAATTGACAGATTACTACACAGTCGGAGCGTATCCATACTTGCAGCAATGCGGATACTGGGATCAATGGTCTCGACATTCAACATGGTAGAATATGCCGAGTACCATTCAAGATCCCTTCAACATCTCATTTTCTCCAGATGGAATGGATAGAAAGTAATACAATGACACGTCCTCTGGAAGTACATCAGTCATTAGCCTGGTGGCTACAGACGTCCCACTTGGACAAAGGTCGACCCTTTTGGATCTCAGACTGGGTATTGCTGACAATGGACACCAGTCTCCGAAGTTGGGTAGCCATAACAGGGCAATACTCTCTCCAGGATTGTTGGACCAAGGAAGAAAGTTGTCTGCCAGTGAATGTCCTGGAAATTCGGGCCATCTACATGGCACTCACCCAGGCAAAAGAAGTGCTTCACTGGAAACCGGTTTAGATTCAGATGGACAATGCCACTAAAGAAGCTTACCTCCGTCACCAAGGAGGCACTCTCAGACAGATGGTGTGGCCAGGGAGACTCACCAGCCACATGTGTAATGGCGGCCGTGGCACTGAAGGGGTTAATCCTCAGCTGCCATGCACCATTTGGACAATAGGTGCTTGGCGTCGCTGTTAAACGTACTTACGGCGCTGGGCGCGGACTGTTTAAAAACATGTTTAATGATGTGTTTTAACATGTCACATGTAGTGCTTTGTGCATGTTTAAATGTATTTATATTTAAGATGTGCTCACCTGTATTTTAAAGGGGAAAATGCACTTACTATATCTGTCTGAATAAGCATCTCCTATCTTCTGGGAATAGGAAGTGGCATGCTAATCGCCTTAGCTAGCAGATGTGTGAATGACAAAACCTTTTGATGTTGGACAGTGCACAGCAGGTAAAGGCTAGGTGTGGAAAGAAGACTGGATGTGTTTCCAGTCTTTCCTGTTGTAATCCCAAACACTGGGTTTGCATGGAGATGTGAATGGGACAGGAACATGTTAATCAGATTGTGTTTTATGAATGCAAACTAGTGGGTTCAGTTAACAACAGTTTGATCTAATATTTCCTAGGCGGCATTATCTACTTTGTCTGTGTGTGACAGGAAGAAGGAAATTGCTTCATGCACTGATATCCTTTTGAAATGTAATTTATTTTTCTCGAACGTCCTAGTGGATGCTGGGGACTCCATAAGGACCATGGGGAATAGACGGGCTCCGCAGGAGACTGGGCACTCTAAAAGAAAGATTAGGTACTATCTGGTGTGCACTGGCTCCTCCCTCTATGCCCCTCCTCCAGACCTCAGTTAGAATCTGTGCCCGTCCAGAGCTGGGTGCTCCTAGTGGGCTCTCCTGAGCTTACTAGTTAAAGAAAGTTTTTGTTAGGTTTTTTATTTTCAGAGAGCTTCTGCTGGCAACAGACTCTCTGCTACGTGGGACCGAGGGGAGAGAAGCAAACCTACTAACTGTGGCTAGGTTGCGCTTCTTAGGCTACTGGACACCATTAGCTCCAGAGGGATTGAACACAGGACCCTAACCTTCATCGTCCGTTCCCGAAGCCGCGCCGCCGCCCCCCTCGCAGAGCCAGAAGTACAGAAGCAAGAAGACGTTGAAATCGGCGGCAGAAGACTCCTGTCTTCACTACAGGTAGCGCACAGCACTGCAGCTGTGCGCCATTGCTCCCACAGCACACCTGCACACTCCAGTCACTGTAGGGCGCAGGGGGGGGGGCCTCCCTGGGCAGCAATTTAGATACCTGATGGCAAAAGGACACATATATACAGTCAGGCACTGTATATATGTGCGAGCCCCCGCCATTTTTACACAAGAAACGCGGGACAGAATCCCGCAGGCCTTCTTCCTCAGCACACCAGCGCCATTTCCTCTTCACGGCTCCGCTGGAAGGACGCTCCCCAGGCTCTCCCCTGCTGTATACAGGTGCAATAGTAGATAAAAAAGAGAGGGGGGGCACATAAATTTAGGCGCAGATATATAGATATAAAAACAGCAGCTACCGGGTAAACACTAAAGTACTGTGTAATTCCTGGGTTATATAGCGCTGGGGTGTGTGCTGGCATACTCTCTCTCTGTCTCCCCAAAGCCCTTGTGGGGTCCTGTCCTCAACTGAGCATTCCCTGTGTGTGTGCGGTGTGTCGGTACGCCTGTGTCGACATGTTTGAGGAGGAAGGATACGTGGAGGCAGAGCAAGTGCAAGCAGATGTGGTGTCGCCCCCTTGGTGCCGACACAGGATTGGATGGATATGTGGAAGGTGTTGAATGATAATGTAAACTCCTTACATAACAGACTAGATACAGCTGTTGCCTTGGGACAGTCAGGGTCTCCACCCATGCCTGCTCCCACAGCGCAGAGGCCGTCAGGGTCTCAAAAGCGCCCAATATCCCAGTTAGTTAACACAGATGTCGACACGGACTCTGATTCCAGTGTCGACGACGATGAGGAAAAATTGCAGCCTAAAATGACTAAGGCTATCCGCTACATGATTGTGGCAATGAAGGAAATATTACACATTTCTGAGGAAAATCCTGTCCCTGACAAAAGGATTTATATGTATGGGGAGAAAAAGAGAGAAGTGACTTTTCCCCCGTCACATGAGTTGAATGAATTGTGTGAAAAGGCGTGGGATGCCCCGGATAGGAAGCAAGTGATTTCCAAAAGATTATTGATGGCGTATCCCTTCCCGCCGACGGACAGGTTACGCTGGGAATCCTCGCCTAGGGTTGACAAGGCGTTGACGCCCTTGTCTAAAAGTGTGGCCCTACCGTCTCAGGATACGGCCTCCCTTAAGGATCCTGCAGATAGAAAGCAGGAAGCTATCCTCAAGTCGGTTTACTCGCATTCTGGTACACTGCTGAGGCCAGCCATTGCTTCGGCATGGATGTGTAGTGCCGTAGCGGCATGGACGGATACTCTGTCTGAGGAGTTAGATACCCTGGACAAGGACTCTGTTTTGCTGACGCTGGCACATATCAAGGACACGGTCCTATATATGCGGGATGCCCAGAGGGACATTTGCATGCTGGGCTCCAGAGTAAATGCAATGTCCATCTCTGCCAGAAGGGTCTTATGGACTCGGTAATGGACAGGGAATGCCGACTCTAAAAAACACATGGAGGTTTTACCTTTTAATTGTGAGGAATTGTTTGGGGACGGCCTCTCGGACCTAGTTTCCACAGCTACGGCTGGGAAGTCAAATTTCTTGCCTTTTGTACCTCCACAGCCTAAGAAAGCACCGTATTACCAAATGCAGTCCTTTCGTTCACAAAAGAACAAGAAGGTCAGAGGTGCATCCTTTTCTTGCCAGAGGCAGGGGTAGAGGGAAAAAGCTGCACCGCGCAGCCAGTTCCCAGGAACAAAAGTCCTCCCCGGCTTCCACTAAATCCACAGCATGACGCTGGGGCTCCACAGACGGAGCCAGGAGCGGTGGGGGCGCATCTCCGACATTTCAGCAACCAGTGGTTTCGCTCACGGGTGGATCCTTGGGTTATACAAATTGTATCTCAGGGATACAAGCTGGAATTCGATGTGGCGCCCCCTCAACGTTACCTAAAATCGGCCTTGCCAGCTTCCCCCATGGAAAGAGAGGTAGTACTGGCGGCAATTCACAAACTATACCTCCAGCAGGTGATGGTAAAGGTTCCCCTCCTTCAACAGGGAAGGGGTTACTATTCCACACTGTTTGTGGTACCGAAACCGGACGGTTCGGTAAGACCCATTCTGAATTTTAAATCCCTGAACATTTATCTCAAGAGATTCAAGTTCAAAATGGAATCGCTCAGAGTGGGGATTTTATGGTATCTCTGGACATCAAGGATGCTTACTTGCATGTCCCCATTTATCCCCCTCATCAGGAGTACCTCAGGTTCGTGGTACAAGACTGTCATTACCAGTTCCAGACGTTGCCGTTTGGCCTGTCCATGGCACTGAGAATATTTACCAAGGTGATGGCGGAGATGATGGTACTCCTTCGGAAGCGAGAAGTTACAATTTTCCCATACTTGGACGATCTCCTCATAAAGGTGAGGTCCAGGGAGCAGTTGTTGATCAGCGTAGCACACTCTCAGGAAGTGTTGCAACAACACGGCTGGATTCTGAATCTTCCAAAGTCGCAGCTCATTCCTGCGACGCGTCTGCCCTTCCTGGGCATGATTCTAGACACAGAACAGAAGAAGGTGGTTCTCCCGAAGGAGAAGGCTCAGGAGCTCCTGACTCTGGTCAGAGATCTCCTGAAACCAAAGCGGGTATCGGTGCATCACTGCACACGAGTCCTGGGAAAGATGGTAGCGTCATACGAGGCCATTCCCTGCGGCAGGTTCCATGCGAGGATCTTCCAGTGGGATCTGCTGGATCAGTGGTCCGGATCGCATCTTCTGATGCATCGCTTGATCACCCTGTCCCCCAGGACCAGGGTGTCTCTGCTATGGTTGCTGCAAAGTGCCCACCTTCTCGAGGGCCGCAGGTTCGGCATACAGGACTGGGTCCTGGTGACCACGGATGCAAGCCTCCGGGTATGGGGGGCAGTCACTCAGGGAAGAAACTTCCAGGGGCTGTGGTCAAGTCAGGAGACTTGTCTGCACATAAATATGCTGGAACTAAGGGCCATTTACAATGCCCTAAGTCAAGCGGAGCCTCTACTTCGAGATCAACCAGTACTGATTCAGTCAGACAACATCACAGCGGTCGCCCATGTAAACCGCCAGGGCGGCACAAGAAGCAGAGTGGCAATGGCGGAAGCCACCAGGATTCTGCGTTGGGCGGAGAATCACGTGCAAGCACTGTCAGCAGTGTTCATTCCGGGAGTGGACAACTGGGAAGCAGACTTCCTCAGCAGACACGACCTCCACCCGGGAGAGTGGGGACTTCATCAAGAAGTCTTCGACCAGATTGTGAATCGGTGGGAACTGCCACAGGTGGACATGATGGCGTCCCGCCTAAACAAAAAGCTAAAAAGATATTGCGCCAGGTCAAGGGACCCTCAGGCGATAGCTGTGGACGCACTAGTGACACCGTGGGTTTTCCAGTCGGTCTATGTGTTTCCTCCTCTTCCTCTCATACCCAAGGTGCTGAGGATAGTAAGAATAAGAGGAGTGAGAACAATACTCATTGTTCCGGATTGGCCAAGAAAGACTTGTGTGACAGGACGGTCCCGTACGAAAGCACTCGCCGCTTTCGCATCACGTTGGCTGCGCACAGAATTGAAGATCTAGTCACACGAGGCCTGACCACATAGGGGATTCCCGCTTACCGTCAGTAACCGCCTGTTACTGACTCCACCCACTGCGTTGTGGGCGGGTTTATGCTGCCACCACCAAACTCCTAACCGGCCATGGCGTTTGGAACCACGGTTCTGCTCTGTATGTGCCGACGCACTTCCTTACCACACCTGTGTGGTGTTGACGAATCCCCACTAGCCACTTGCTAGGCCTCTACCGGTAGCTGGCGGAAGGCGGAACTTGGAGACGTTAGGTGTTTCGCTGGACAGCCGGAGGACGGGGCTAGGTTTGGCCTAACCCTGTAGGTCACAAGATGAAGCAATCTTCTTGAGGCAATGATGTTTATTTGCTCAATGATAACCTTTAAAATGGTTCCTCCCTATTGCTAGGGGCAACAGCATACAATCAGATGTTTCAGCAGAATAAAGATGGTACAATACAATTTCCATGGGCCAACTGCCCTCCTTTTATCCCACTCCAATACACATTACCACATGGGGTAAGCCCGCCCTGTGGTGTACAACCAATCAATGTTTACCCATGAGCTGTGCATGCCTTGGTCACATGCACAGCTAACATTGTTCCCTATGGACAGTGGAGAGTGGTCGTTCTCCTTTGCCTGTCCCATCCTGGAGGATCAGGATACGCCCCGGAGCCGTTCAGTCTAGGCTGGGGGAAGTTTTCCCTCCTAAATCTGACTTCCAGATACCTGCCCGGGACCCAGCTCACTGCCTGCAGCCTGGATTTGGGCTCCAGAGCTGGGCAGCCTGGCTCCCCGGTCCAGGTTTCCGGGCCACTACGGGTGATCTCCATGGAGCTCCAGAAAACCACTCAACTTGTTTCAAAGCTGAGCTTCTTCTCTTTCTCCCAATGCCCCTTTAAAGTGTGAGGCTGGATGGGAAAACATTCCGTTTTTGAGGAAAAGGTCTGGGAGAATCCACACATGCACAGCCATGGATTCTCCCCTCCTGGGACACACAACCAAGCAAGTGCAATCTACCTTTAAATACAGTTCATTTAAATACATGTGTTTCCCTTTAAATATATACCTAGGCACTGCAGTGCCTTACAACACTCTAGACATGTTATTACATTTAAAACAATGTGTTTATTCTGCCCAGCGCTGGGCTACCTTAATCCTGCAGCCTGGGGGACCGCTGGGCTCTCCCCAGGGGCAGCAGGACACACTGGGAGCTAGAAGCACGCTGGGGTGTTGGCTGCAGCAGGGGCTAACTTCCACATGCCCCGCTGCTGCCCTCCGTCCCCCAGCGTGGCTGAAATTGCTGCCTCGCCGCAGCCCCCCAATCCGGGGCGGGGGGGCACCCCCCTTCTGAAACCAGGCGGCTCGGGACGCTGATCCCGGCCGCCGTGGCTCTGTACCGCTGAGGCGCAGGGAGCTATGCTCCCTGTCCCCAGCGTCCAGTTGCCCTCACATGCCTTTGCCGCTAGGAAGCCGGCTAGCCCGGGTCCCCGTGTGCGGCGCACCCCTCAGCATCGCAGCAGCCTGGGACGAGCTCGTTCCGGCGGCTGCGCTCGGCCAGTCAGGTAGCGCTGAGGCACCGGGAGCAGAGCTCCCGTTCCCCCAGCAACGGCACCCACAGAGAGCGCTGCAGCGGGAGTGGATCTCCCGCCTGCAGCTGCTCTCCCTTCTCCCCGGGGCTGCACTGACCGACTCCCGGACTCTGGCGGTCAGCTGCTCCCCTCTCCCCCGGCGCGCACACACTGCTCAGCGCACCGGGGGCTGCCCTCACTGCCGTGGTCTCCGGAGAGGTCCGGGACCACGGCACACACAAGAAATACACTTCCAAAGACATTTACAAAACACGGCGCCTAGCGCCCACAGCACTTCAAACCTGGCGCCAAGCGCCCATTGTCTATAAAATGGCGCCGGGCACTAGGGGCCAACCCCTTCAGTGCCGCGGCGGCCACTTTACACGTGGGCTGGAGCCTCTCCGGCCACAACTTGGTACCCAGAACTACAAGAAATGATCTCAGAGGACCCATGGCCTCTGCCTCTCAGACAGGACCTGTTGCAACAGGGGCCTTGTCTGTTCCAAGACTCACCGCGGCTGCGTTTGACGGCATGGCGGTTGAACGCCGGATCCTAGCAGAAAACGGCATTCCGGATGAAGTTATTCCTACGCTGATAAAGGCTAGGAAGGATGTGACAGCAAAACATTATCACCGTATATGGCGGAAATATGTTGCTTGGTGTGAGGCCAGGAAGGCCCCAACAGAGGAATTCCAGTTGGGGAGATTCCTGCACTTTCTACAGTCAGGTGTGACGGGTGTTTTTCATCAAATCGACAGTGTCTAGGTCGACAATGTTTAGGTCGACCACTATATGTCGACAGTCACTAGGTCGACAAGGTTTCTAGGTCGACATGTGCTATGTCGACAGGTCTAAAGGTCGACATGAGGATTTTTAAAAAAAAAATTGGTGTCGTTTTCTTCGTAAAGTGACCGAGACCCCAAATTAGTGCACCGCGTCCCCTCGCAAGGCTCGCTTCGCTCGCCATGCTTCGGGCATGGTGCCTTCGCTCCGCTACCGCTTCGCTCGGCACACTTTACCGTTCCAATCGTAGTCCACATGGATCGTTAAGTATGAAAAAATCCCCCCCCCAAAAAATAAAAATCTCATGTCGACCTTTAGACCTGTCGACCTAGAAACCCTGTCGTCCTTCCATCCATGTCGACCTAGTGACTGTCGACCTATAGTGGTCGACCTAAACATTGTCGACCTAGATACTGTCGATCTTCAGACCGGATCCCAGGTGTGACTATGGGCCTAAAATTAGGATCCATAAAGGTCCAGATTTCGGCCCTATCCATTTTCTTCCAAAAAGAACTCTCTTCACTACCTGAGGTTCAGACGTTTGTTAAGGGAGTGCTGCATATTCAGCCCCCTTTTGTGCCACCAGTGGTGTTGGATTTCCTAAAATCCCACTGGTTTGAGCCACTTAAGACTGTGGAGCTAAAGTTTCTCACGTGGAAAGTGGTCATGCTGTTGGCCTTAGCTTCGGCTAGGCGGGTGTCAGAATTGGCGGCTTTGTCATGTAAAAGCCCCTATCTGGTTTTCCATATGGACAGGGCAGAATTGCGGACTCGTCCGCAATTTCTGCCAAAGGTGGTGTCATCCTTTCATTTGAACCAACCTATTGTGGTGCCTGTGGCTACGCGGGACTTGGAGGACTCCAAGTTGCTGGACGTAGTCCGAGCTTTGAAGATTTATGTAAACAGAACGGTTGGAGTCAGGAAGACTGACTCGCTGTTATCCTGTATGCACTCAATAAGTTGGGTGCTCCTGCGTCAAAGCAAACTATTGCTCGCTGGATCTGTAGCACGATTCAGCAGGCTCATTCTGTGGCTGGGTTGCCACATCCAAAATCAGTAAAAGCCCATTCCACAAGGAAGGTGGGCTCTTCTTGGGCGGCTGCCCGAGGGGTCTCGGCTTTACAGCTTTGCCGAGCTACTACTTGGTCGGGTTCAAACACCTTTGCTAAGTTCTACAAGTTTGATACCCTGGCTGAGGAGGACCTTGTGTTTGCCCATTCGGTGCTGCAGAATCATCCGCACTCTCCCGCCCGTTTGGGAGCTTTGGTATAATCCCCATGGTCCTTACTGAGTCCCCAGCATCCAGTAGGACGTTAGAGAAAATAAGAATTTACTCACCGGTAATTCTATTTCTCGTAGTCCGTAGTGGATGCTGGGCGCCCGTCCCAAGTGCGGACTTTCTGCAATATGTATATATAGTTATTGCTTAATAAAGGGTTATTGTTATGAGCCATCCGTTAAATGAGGCTGTTGTTTTTTCATACTGTTAACTGGGTAAATTTATCACAAGTTGTACGGTGTGATTGGTGTGGCTGGTATGAGTCTTACCCTGGATTCCAAAATCCTTTCCTTGTACTGTCAGCTCTTCCGGGCACAGTTTCCCTAACTGAGGTCTGGAGGAGGGGCATAGAGGGAGGAGCCAGTGCACACCAGATATAGTACCTAATCTTTCTTTTAGAGTGCCCAGTCTCCTGCGGAGCCCGTCTATTCCCCATGGTCCTTACGGAGTTCCCAGCATCCACTACGGACTACGAGAAATAGAATTACCGGTGAGTAAAATCGTATTATTTGTAAAATGTAAAATATCCTGATTGGATGGAAAGGACTCAGGGGTGACATGACCCCCTGTTGTACTGTGTGGAAAATTGACATAAAAAGAAGACCTGCGAGCATCCAGAGTGTATTCTACCAGTTTCATTCTGCTGTAACATCTGCTGTATTGCTGAGTTCTTTTCAGAACCATTTGTTGGTATTTAACATCATCTGCCTCAAGAAGATTGCGTCATCTTGTGACCTACAGGGCTATGCGAAACCTAGCCCCGTTCACCGGCTGTCCAGGGTGAACCAGCGTCTCCAAGTTCCACTTTCCACCAACTACCGGTTGAGGCCTAGTCAAGCGACTAGTGGGGATTCGTCAACACCACACAGGTGTGGTAAGGCAGCGTGTCGGCACATACAGAGCAGAACCGTGATTCCAGACGCCACGGCAGGTTAGGAGTTTGGTGGTGGCAGCATAAACCTGGCCACGGCGCAGTGGGTGGAGTCAGTAACAGGCTGTTACTGACGGTAAGCGGGAATCACCTATGTGGCCAGGTCCCGTGTGACCTAAACATCCATTCTGTGTACTGGGGACGGGATGCGAAAGCGGTGGGGTCTTTCGTACGGGACCATCCGGTCACAGAAATTGGTGGCATAGCGGTGGGATAATCCCAGGCGGCTTTTCGGTCACCTGATTGGAGAAGCCGAGTTACTCAGGAGGGGAGTAACTGCAGCGCAGGAGAACGCACAAGATGGTGGACTTCAGCGGAACGTCTAAGGGCGATCTGGAGATCGTGTGACAGGAGAAGGGTGTGGATATCCCTTTCTATGCATCCATAAGCGTCATGACGGCGGCGCCCATAAACTTGGAGGAGTCAAGTCGGGTGGATGTGGAAAGCACTGACGGCGTCAGCATCGGAGAGGACAGCCCACCTGTGGACCTTCGCAAGGAACCGCTGAGACCCACAAGCCCTGCCCCCTTTATCAACAGCCATGTTTCCCAGCAATCCCTAGCAGGGCCAGGATCCGGGCACGGATACCCTAGCAGATCGGCTAGCGGGATTGGGGGAAAGAGCAACAGAGCAAGAACGCATGCTTGTCATTCGAATGTGGCATGCAGAGCGGGCACCACAGGCCGTAGTACCCCAGAAGCCGTTGTCAGCTGCTGCACACAGATCGGTACGCATTCAGTTTGCCAAGTTTGCAGACAGTGATGTGGACATTGATGGACATTTACAAGTTTTTGAAAGGACTTGCAAACTACACGATCTACCCAAGTCAGAGTGGGTGAGACACCTTGTGCCCACTCTGCATGGAGAGGCCTTGGAGGCCTATCGAGGAGTGGCCACGGAGGACTGTGGGAACTACGACGAAGTCGCGAAGGCCCTCCTCCAGCGATTCTTCATCACTCCAGAGTCTTACAGGAAGAAGTTCAGAGACTTGCCCAAGAATCCTAGCAGCACCCATGAGCATTTCGCCACCCAGCTGCGGCAGTACGTGGTGAAGTGTGTGAAGGATTCTGAAGCCACTACATGGGAAGCACTGATTGACCTGATCTGCAGGGAGCAGTTCTACCGCAGGTGTGCCCCAGAAGTGAAGGAGTGGGTGCTAGACCGGGAGCCACCCAGCTTAAAGATGGTTGCCCAGTTAGCAGACAAGTATGTGGCAATTCGGCCACAGGGGCAGAAGCGCCCAACCAGCAGCCAGCCCCAAAAGACCGTACTACCAGGGGGACACCCCTCTTCAGCTCATCGCCCCCCAAAGCAAGCATCTTCCAACCCGGGTGCTCTTGGCCAGCAACCGCACCGCAGCGTCCCTGCAACTGATCAGAGATCATCGGTGCCACGACTGGAGAAGAAGTGCTACGGCTGTGGGAAAATCGGACATCTGAGGATGAACTGTCCTGCATCCCAAGCACCCCAGACTCGTGCCCCAAATCCGAGTGCTGGAGCCCGGTTCGCTTGTTTGACGAGTGGAGAGGAGCCTACAGAGACTTTTCCCCCTCCAGTCAGTCCGATGGAGTGTGGCGAGAAACAGGTGCACTCTGCCCAGAGAGTCACCTGCATGGCCATACAGCCCCTACACAATATGTGGAGGCACCTGCAGCCGGTCCATGTGGGACCCCTGCAGGGAGAAGGCCTAAGAGACTCTGGGGCCTCAATCACTGTGGTGAGCCCTCACCTTATAGATCCTGCTGCAGTATTGCAGGGTCGCACTGCCAAGCGCACCCTGGCAGATGGAACGGAGAAAGAGGTTCCCATGGCAAGAGTGTACCTGGACTGGGGAGCTGGACCAGAGTTGCGAGAAGTTGCTGTCATGGATGGTCTTCCAACTGATGTGGTCCTAGGAAATGATCTGGGTGGTGGGTTCGTCACCACGTTTGCTGGCGCCATTCCCCGGAGTCAAGTTGCACAACCATTGTTGACATCAGCTACTCCAGCCCAGCCCAGAGGAAAAGACTACAGCTGCTAGACAACTGCCAGCACAGCCAACCACAGTCTCAACTAGCCCAGAGGAAAAGATTACAGCGGCTAGATCGGTACATCTCCCCTGCATGTCTTTTGCATCTGGTATGCCTACGTCTCCTAGCAACGCAGACGATATTGGTTCCAGCTCGTTTGATCCTGTGGGGGTGCCCAATGATGCTCCTTAGTGGTTTGCCAACTCCGGCGGTGAGTATGAGAAACCACACTGACCTTTCCGTGACTGACCCCTACCAGACTGACCCTAGTAGTCCCCACCTAGATTCCCCTGTAGAGTGTCACAATTTAGGAGAGATTGAGGGCCACAGGCAGGAGTTTAGGGAGGCACAATTCTCTGACCCATCCCTGAAAGGCATGAGGCGCCACTCTGGCAACGGCCTTGACAGGGTTGGGGCAGGAAGTTTGACCTGGCGGGAAGGGTTAAGGTACAGGGTAGCCAGGAAAGTGGGAGGGGATAGACCAGATAGGGAATGTGTCCAACTGGTCCCCCCAGGGAACTTTCCTGCGCATCCGGTGTTGGTTGCCAGTGAAACCTCTTTGGACAGCCACTCAGAGATAGACCGTACCCTGATGCCTGACACAGTGCTTACCCTGGTCTGTAATGTCGGATGACGCCCAGACCAACTGTAAGGCTGGTGCCATGCGTTGGCAGCTGGGGCACTCCAGCGGTTGTGTTGTCTCTGGGCCTCTGCCCATAGGAGAACCTTTTACAGCAAGTTGCTGTGGATATAGCAGGTCCTCTGCCTATGCGCAGTAGATCGGGGAAGACACGCAGTCTCCCTGTAGTGGATGCCACACAGGATCCAGAGGTTGGTGGTCTCTCCGCCATCACTGTGGCACAGGTAGCGGACAAGGAGGAAAGAGTAAGCCTAGGTGACAGGGTAAGTTTCCCGAGTTATAGGTCGACGGAGGAGGATTGGAGGGCAGGACTGACAGTTAGGGCAGACCGTTGCCAGATAGGGATGTCAGAGGTGCAGTGCCTGGGGCACCGTGTGGGAGGAGACAGGGGTAGGCCCAAACCAGAGGGGGTGGAGGCAACTAGAGGCTATCCCCGGCCCACATCACCCATAGTGGTACTGACCTTAGAACCTGTAAAGCCCTACGGATATGTTGTCATTGACTTTAGTCCTGTAGTGAACCCCTTGACAGAGATGGCTAGGAAGGGCATTCCCAAGTCAGTGGACTTTGCACCTGCTGGCGAGTTGGCATTCCAGTCATTGAAGGAGGCTCTGGTACCCACTCCAGTGCTGATGGCGCACATTCTTGACCGGGACGTTGTGGTACGAACTACTGCACCACTGCACGGACTGGGAGCAGTACTGAGCCAGAAAGAGCCATATGGGCATGAGCAACCTGTGGACTGTTTGAGCAGAACACTGATATGGTGGGAGGTGGGGTGTACCACAGTTGGTGGCACTTGTGTGTACGTTGGACTAGTTTTTACTCTGTTCGTGTAACTGGCCCCCCCACAGTGGTGAGTTACCACCCACCTGTTAGGTGGCTGCAACCTACCTTGGGGAAATCTGACAGACTGTTATGGTGGAGACTTGGACTTCATGTGGACTATTTGAACATTGTGTCCCCACAAGAATCGGGCCACCATAATATGGATGAACTGTCTAGGCCGGAGCCTACACCCCCCATGTAGCGTCTCCTTCAACCAAGAGACTGCGGACCAGGAGCCTTATCGTTGGGACATGACTCGCTGGTTTTCCCGCTTGAATTGGGGGGGGGTGGCCGGAGAGACTCACCAGCCACACGTGTAATGGTGGCCGCGGCACTGAAGGGGTTAATCCTCAGCTGCCATGCATCATTTGGACAATAGGCGCTTGGCGTCACTGGTAAAAGTACTTACGGCGCTGGACGCGGACTGTTTAAAAATATGTTTAATGATGTGTTTTAAATGTCATATGTAGTGCTCTGTGCACAATTGTAGGATTGCATGTTTAAATGTATTTATATGTAAGATGTGCTCACCTGTATTTTAAAGGGGAAAATGCACTTACTATATCTGTCTGAATAAGGGTCTCCTATCCTCTGGGAATAGGAAGTGGCATGCTAATGGCCCTGTCCTAGCAGAGAGGTGTGAATGACAAAACCTTTTGATGTTGGACAGTGCACAGCAGGTAAAGGCTAGATGTGGAAAGAAGACTGGATGTGTTTCCAGTCTTTCCTGTTGTAATCCCAAACACTGTGTTTGCATGGAGATGTGAATGGGACAGGAACAAGTTAATCAGATTATATTTTATGAATGCAAACTAGTGGGGTTCAGTTAACAACAGTTTGATGTAACATTTCCTAGGCTGCATTATCTAGGATGCAGATTTGGTTAAAATACAAGAACTTTGTGTGTGACAGGAAGAAGGAAATTGCTTCATGCACTGATATCCTTTTGAAATGTAATTTATTTATTTGTATTTTGTAAGATATCCTGATTGGATGGAAAGGACTCAGGGGGAGCATAACCCCCTGTTGTACTGTGTGGATAATTGACATAAATAGGAGGCCTGTGAGCATCCAGAATGTATTCTACCAGTTTCATTCTTGCTGTATTGCTGAGTTCTTTTCAGAACTATTTGTTGGCATTAAACATCATCCGCCTCAAGAAGTCTGCTTCATCTTGTGACCTACAGGGCTATGCGAAACCTAGCCCCATTCACCGGCTGTCCAGGGTGAACCAGCGTCTCCAAGTTCTGCCTTCCGTCAGCTACCGGTAGAGGCCTAGCTAGTGGGGATTCGTCAACACCACACAGGTATGGTAAAGCGGCGCATCGGCACATACAGAGCAGAACCGTGATTCCAAACGCCACGGCAGGTTAGGAGTTTGGTGGTGGCAGCATAAACCAGCCCATGGCGCAGTTGGAGGAGTAAGTAACAGGCGGTTACTGACGGTAAGCGGGAATCCCCTATGTGGCCAGGTCCCGTGTGACCTAAACATCCATTCTGTGTACTGGGGACGGGACGTGAAAGCGTTGAGGTCTTTCGTACGGCACTGTCCAGTCACAGATGGCAATGAAGGAGGTAAGCCGCACATTAAAGTTGGCAGAACTTCATCATCCAGCTATGTCCGAAGTATTCATATCCAGAATCCTAAATTGGGAAGCGGACTTCCTCAGCCGGCACCACATTCATGCAGGCGAATTGGCCTTGCACCCAGAAGTCGTCAAGATTCTGGTAAACACATGGGGATTGCCGGAAGTGGCTCTTATGGAGTCTGAATAACAAGGTACCAGTATACGGGTCAAAAACAAGGGATCCCTAAGCAATCTTCGTGGATGCGCTGTTAGTGAGATGGAGATTTCAGCTGGCATATATCTTCCCACCAATCTCCCTGTTGCCAATGGTGATTAGAAATTTCAAACAAGAAGAGGATGCCGTGATATTAATAGCTTCGGAGTGACCCAGACGAAATTGGTTCACAGGTCGGCAGAGGCTATCCGTGGACACTCCGTTCCTACTGCCTTAACGACCAGATCTACAGAGTCAGGTTCCCTGTCTCTATGTATACCTGGATCGGCTGTCTTTGATGGCATGGCACTTGAAACTTCCATCCTAAAAGCGAAAGACTTTTCACAGGTGGTAATAAAATGATGCTTAAAGAAATGAAACCATCCTTAGCTTGCATCTATTACCGGATATGGCATGCTTATTTCCAATGGTGCTCTGCCAGAAACTATGACCCAATGTCACTCGGTGTTTAAAGAATCTTAGCGTTCCTTCAAGCTGGAATGGACTGAGGCCTCCGCCTAACCTCCCTGAAGGTACAAGTGTCAGTATTAACCATATGGTTCCAAATCAAACGTTCAAATCTACATGATCTTCGCACATTATTCCAGGGAATGCTTCACATTCAGCCACCGTTTGTACCTCCAGAGGCCCCTTGGTACCTAGGACTGGTTCAGACGGAGCGGTGATCCGAACCAAGTCTGGTTATCTTCCTAAGGTGGTCTCAAATTTCCATCCTAATGAAGAAATAGTAGTTTCGGCATGCCGGATCTCTGTGGGAGGTGCTTCATTGGACATAGTTAACGCACTAAGGATCTACTTGGATCATACCTGTGCCATCAGAAGAGCAGACACTCTTTGTCCTATACAGATTCCACAAGAGACGTTGGCCTGCCAGTAAGCAAACACTGGCTAGATGGCTTCAGATGACTATCTCAGAAGCCTACTCTCAAACCAATCTCCCTATCCCTGATGATGTCTCTACCTATTCTACCCTTTCAGTCGGTCCTTCATGGGCAGCTCACCATGATGCTTCAGCTGAGCAACTCTGTAAGGCTGCCACATGGTCATCCATATATACATTTGTCAGACATTATGCCTTAGATACCTATGCCTCTCAGGATGCTGTGTTTTGGGCGTAGGATTCTCCTGTCAAATCGGGAGCGTCCCCTCCTTTAATTGCTGCTTTGGGATATCCCAATGTATATCCTGTGGATCCCAAAGGAGAAAACGAGTTATGGTAGACTTACCATGATTATCGCTGTTTCTCCGAGGTACACAGGATCCACAGGGAGCCCACCCTGACGCATCTGATTTGAGAATCTCTACACTTACTAATCCCTTCCTTCTGCTACGGAAGTGTGTGTGTTTTTCTCCCATGAATAGGTCTACCTTCTCACTTTAATCCTGCTCCTGCTTTGGGCTTTTTGACAAACTGAATCCCCTGGGCCAGGAGGCGTGGTTATAGGGAGACTGAACCTAAGCATCCTGGGAGCTCAAAAGTTTAACCATTTGTGCCCGATCATCTCACGCCACCTACAAATCAATGTATATCCTGTGGATCCTATGGACCTCGAAGAAATAGAGTTAACCATGATAAGTCTACCATAACTCTTGTTTTTCATTATATAGTGGAGAGGGAACTGTACAAATAGTGAAGAAATCTGATTAGTGAGTTAGAAGGACTGAGCCAGACCCAGAGCCACATCACGGTGCCTCCACCTTGCTCACGGAGAGACAAATTGACCAGAAGATCCTGGAACTCACCAACAAGATAATTCAGCAGCTGACTGGAGAGGTGACTGCTGGGAATGGAACATTACACAGTAAAACTGGGGGATGTGTCTGTGTGATGACTGGAGAGGTGACTGCTGGGAATGGGACATTATACAGTAACATCGGGGGATGTGTCTGGGTGATGACTGGAGAGGCGACTGCCGGAAATGGGACATTATACAGTAACACCAGGGGATGTGTCCGGGTGATGACTGGAGATGTGACTGCTGGGAATGGGGCATTATACAGTAACACCTGGGGACGTGTCTGGGTGATGACTGGAGAGGTGACTTGTGGGAATGGGACATTATACAGTAACACCAGGGGATGTGTCTGGGTGATGACTGGAGAGGTGACTGCTGGGAATGGGACATTATACAGTAACACCAGGGGATGTGTCTGGGTGATGACTGGAGAGGCGACTGCCGGAAATGGGACATTATACAGTAACACCAGGGGATGTGTCTGGGTGATGACTGGAGAGATGACTTCCGGGAATGGGACATTATACAGTAACTCCGGGGGACGTGTCTGGCTGATGACTGGAGAGGTGACTGCCGGGAATGGGACATTATACAGTAACACCAGGGGATGTGTCTGGGTAATGACTGGAGAGGTGACTGCCGGGAATGGGTCATTATACAGTAACACCGGGGGACGTGTCTGGATGATGACTGGAGAGGTGACTGCTGGGAATGGGACATTATACAGTAACAGCGGGGGACGTATCTGGGTGATGCTGGAGAGGTGACTGCTAGGAATGGGACATTATACAGGAACACCAGTGGATGTGTCTGGGTGATGTCTGGAGAGGTGACTGCTGGGAATGGGGCATTATACAGTAACACCTGGGGACGTGTCTGGGTGATGACTGGAGAGGTGACTGCTGGGAATGGGACATTATACAGTAACACCAGGGGATGTGTCTGGGTGATGACTGGAGAGGTGACTGCCGGGAATGGGGCATTATACAGTAACACCAGGGGATGTGTCTGGGTGATGACTGGAGAGGTGACTGCCGGGAATGGGGCATTATACAGTAACACCGGGGGATGTGTCTGGGTGATGACTGGAGAGGTGACTGCCGGGAATGGGGCATTATACAGTAACACCAGGGGATGTGTCTGGGTGATGACTGGAGAGGTGACTGCTGGGAATGGGACATTATACAGTAACACCAGGGGATGTGTCTGGGTGATGACTGGAGAGGTGACTGCTGGGAATGGTGCATTATACAGTAACACCAGGGGATGTGTCTGGGTGATGACTGTATCACTGTGTGTGTCAGGTTCCTATAAGGTGTCAGGATGTCACTGTCTATGTCTCCATGCAGGAGGAGGAGTATATAGAGGAACACAGGGGTCTGTATAAGGACGTGATGATGGAGAATCACCGGCCCCTCACATCACAAGGTGAGAAGTTTTATCACAGGCCTGTCTGAGTGTATAGGAGATATCTCCACTGTGTATACTTATCTATTGTGAACAGTTAGATTTCATATTATAAATGTAGTTCAGATGGGATCCATTCAATTTGCTAGCTGTCGGGATTCCATTGGTCAGGATACCGACGGTGGAATCCTGACAGCTGACAATGCCGCGAGCCAGCATCCCGGCGTAACAGGACTATTCCCACTGGTGTGTCCACGTCACCCATAGAGTGGGAATAGATCCTGTGGCGAGTGCAGCGAGGATGTAGACAGCCGGCAATGGCGTAACAGGACTGTTCCCACTGGTGTGTCCACGTCACCCATAGAGTGGGAATAGATCCTGTGACAAGTGCAGCGAGGATATAGACAGCCGGCAATGACGTAACAGGACTGTTCCCACTGGTGTGTCCACGTCACCCATAGAGTGGGAATAGTTCCTGTGACAAGTGCAGCGAGGATATAGACAGCCGGCAATGGCGTAACAGGACTGTTCCCACTGGTGTGTCCACGTCACCCATAGAGTGGGAATAGTTCCTGTGACGAGTGCAGCGAGGATATAGACAGCCGGCAATGGCGTAACAGGACTGTTCCCACTGGTGTGTCCACGTCACCCATAGAGTGGGAATAGATCCTGTGACAAGTGCAGCGAGGATATAGACAGCCGGCAATGGCGTAACAGGACTGTTCCCACTGGTGTGTCCACGTCACCCATAGAGTGGGAATAGATCCTGTGACAAGTGCAGCGAGGATATAGACAGCCGGCAATGACGTAACAGGACTGTTCCCACTGGTGTGTCCACGTCACCCATAGAGTGGGAATAGATCCTGTGACAAGTGCAGCGAGGATATAGACAGCCGGCAATGGCGTAACAGGACTGTTCCCACTGGTGTGTCCACGTCACCCATAGAGTGGGAATAGATCCTGTGACAAGTGCAGCGAGGATGTAGGCAGCCGGCAATGGCGTAACAGGACTGTTCCCACTGGTGTGTCCACGTCACCCATAGAGTGGGAATAGATCCTGTGACAAGTGCAGCGAGGATGTAGACATCCGGCAATGGCGTAACAGGACTGTTCCCACTGGTGTGTCCACGTCACCCATAGAGTGGGAATAGATCCTGTGACAAGTGCAGCGAGGATATAGACAGCCGGCAATGGCGTAACAGGACTGTTCCCACTGGTGTGTCCACGTCACCCATAGAGTGGGAATAGATCCTGTGACAATTGCAGCGAGGATGTAGACAGCCGGCATTGGCGTAACAGGACTGTTCCCACTGGTGTGTCCACGTCACCCATAGAGTGGGAATAGATCCTGTGACAAGTGCAGCGAGGATATAGACAGCCGGCAATGGCGTAACAGGACTGTTCCCACTGGTGTGTCCACGTCACCCATAGAGTGGGAATAGATCCTGTGACAAGTGCAGCGAGGATATAGACAGCCGGCAATGCCGTAACAGGACTGTTCCCACTGGTGTGTCCACGTCACCCATAGAGTGGGAATAGATCCTGTGACAAGTGCAGCGAGGATATAGACAGCCGGCAATGGCGTAACAGGACTGTTCCCACTGGTGTGTCCACGTCACCCATAGAGTGGGAATAGATCCTGTGACAAGTGCAGCGAGGATGTAGACATCCGGCAATGCCGTAACAGGACTGTTCCCACTGGTGTGTCCACGTCACCCATAGAGTGGGAATAGATCCTGTGACAAGTGCAGCGGGGATATAGACAGCCGGCAATGGCGTAACAGGACTGTTCCCACTGGTGTGTCCACGTCACCCATAGAGTGGGAATAGATCCTGTGACAATTGCAGCGAGGATGTAGACAGCCGGCATTGGCGTAACAGGACTGTTCCCACTGGTGTGTCCACGTCACCCATAGAGTGGGAATAGATCCTGTGACAAGTGCAGCGAGGATGTAGACATCCGGCAATGCCGTAACAGGACTGTTCCCACTGGTGTGTCCACGTCACCCATAGAGTGGGAATAGATCCTGTGACAAGTGCAGCGAGGATGTAGACAGCCGGCAATGGCATAACAGGACTGTTCCCACTGGTGTGTCCACGTCACCCATAGAGTGGGAATAGATCCTGTGACAAGTGCAGCGAGGATGTAGACAGCCGGCAATGACGTAACAGGACTGTTCCCACTGGTGTGTCCACGTCACCCATAGAGTGGGAATAGATCCTGTGACAAGTGCAGCGAGGATGTAGACAGCCGGCAATGGCATAACAGGACTGTTCCCACTGGTGTGTCCACGTCACCCATAGAGTGGGAATAGATCCTGTGACAAGTGCAGCGAGGATGTAGACAGCCGGCAATGGCGTAACAGGACTGTTCCCACTGGTGTGTCCACGTCACCCATAGAGTGGGAATAGATCCTGTGACAAGTGCAGCGAGGATATAGATAAAATTGTGGTAGTGTGGATTAGATGGCGCTACCGTTGGAAAACGTGATAAGGTGGAGTGAAAACAGGAGGGTAGTATACTTAGCTGCGGTAATTATATCCAAGTCGGTTTCTTTAAACGTTCGTTCCCGAATGGGCACTAACTTACACAGATAAGGGTATGTTGACACATATAAAGGTATCTTTCACACCTTTGGTACCCAGATGTGTTACCTTTCACTAGAGAGCAGGGGTAGCAATATCAGGACACCTACCTTACACAGACAAGGGTATGTTGACACATATAAAGGTATCTTTTGCACTTTTGGTACCCAGATGTGTTATCTTTCACTAGAGAGCAGGGGTAGCAATATCAGGACACCTACCTTACACAGATCAGGGTATGTTGACACATATAAAGGTATCTTTTGCACTTTTGGTTCCCAGGTGCGTACCTATCACTCACAGTTAGAGCTGATTGGATCCTCACGTAGCAGTTTCTTTCAAAGCCAGTTTCATTGAGCCGATATTGATAAAATGAACATTTTATTTGTTTCAATGAAAACTCATAAAGGTCATAAAAAGCGTTGCTCAGTGGAAATGCCTAGCTCTGGAGGAAGTAGGAACCATATGGGACAAAGTGGCCAGCATGGAAGTCCCAATTTAGATAGGAAAAAAGCAGAGATCCTACCTTCCCGCAGAGTCCTCTGACGCAAAGCCTCCTGTAGTCAACGCGTTTTGAGTCACCAGTGTGCATGCAATGATTGGAATATTTGCAGAAATGTGACCTTGGGTGTAGTAAGATCTTCTTAGACATCAAGGGGGTTTCCTCCTCTTACACCACTTCTGTTGCTGCTCTCTCCCCTGGGAGCCTTACATTCTCACACACCATGGCAGTAGTGGTGGTGTCATCCTTCTGTCCTAATGTTACTCCTACAACGTTATACCTCCAGAACCTTCTCTTACATTTAGTCATTTTTTGGCTTTTGTGTATTGGTTTTGGATTCGGACGCGTTTTGGCAAAACCTCCCTGAAATTTTTTGGGGCGGGTTCGGGTGTGTTTTGGATTCGGGTGTTTTTTTTCAAAAACAGCTTAAATCATAGAATTTGGGGGTCATTTTGATCCCATTGTATTATTAACCTCAATAACCATAATTTTGACTTATTTCCAATCTATTCTGAACACCTCACAATATTATTTTTAGTCCTAAAATTTGTACTGAGGTTGCTGGATGACTAAGCTAAGCGACCCAAGTGGGCGGCACAAACACCTGGCCCATCTAGGAGTGGCACTGCAGTGTCAGACAGGATGGCACTTGAAAAAAATTGGCCCCAAACATCACATGATGCAAAGATAAATTAAAGAAAAAAGAGGTGCAAGATGGAATTGTCCTTGGGCCCTCCCACCCAACAGGACATGCACACTTTAACGAACCCATCATTTCAGCGACAGGGTCTGCCACACGACTGTGACTGAAATGACTGGTTGGTTTGGGCCCCCACCAAAAAAGAAGCAATCAATCTCTCCTTGCACAAACTGGCTCTACAGAGGCAAGATGTCCACCTCCTCATCGTCCGATTCCTCACCCCTTTCACTGTGTACATCCCCCTCCTCACAGATTATTAATTCGTCCCCACCGGAAACCACCATCTCAGGTCCCTGTGTACTGTCTCGAGGCAATTGCTGGTGAATGTCTCCACGGAGGAATTGATTATTATTCATTTTGATGAACATCATCTTCTCCACATTTTCTGGAGGTTAGGGCCTCCAAATTGCCTCTTTTTCCTGCCAGTATACGTACGGACTGTCTGACGTGCCTACTTGGATGCGGTCACTCATATAATCCTCCACCATTCTTTCAATGGTGAGAGAATCCTATGCAGTGACAGTAGACGACATGTCAGTAATCGTTGGCAGGACCTTCAGTCCGGAGCACTCGCTCCAGACTGCCCTGCATCACCACCAGCGGGTGGGCTCGGAATTCTTAGCCTTTTCCTTGCAGCCCCAGTTGCGGGAGAATGTGAAGGAGGAGCTGTTGACGGGTCACGTTCCGCTTGACTTGACAATTTTCTCACCAGCAGGTCTTTGAACCTCTGCAGACTTGTGTCTGCCGGAAAGAGAGATACAAAGTAGGCTTTAAATCTAGGATCGAGCACGGTGGCCAAAATGTAGTGCTCTGATTTCAACAGATTGACCACCCGTGAATCCTGGTTAAGCGAATTAAGGGCTCCATACACAAGTCCCACATGCCTAGCGGAATCGCTCTGTTTTAGCTCCTCCTTCAATGTCTCCAGCTTCTTCTGCAAAAGCCTGATGAGGGGAATGACCTGACTCAGGCTGGCAGTGTCTGAACTGACTTCACGTGTGGCAAGTTCAAAGGGTTGCAGAACCTTGCACAACGTTGAAATCATTCTCCACTGCGCTTGAGTCAGGTGCATTCCCCCTCCTTTGCCTATATCATAGGCAGATGTATAGGCTTGAATGGCCTTTTGCTGCTTCTCCATCCTCTGAAGCATATAGAGGCTTGAATTCCACCTCGTTACCACCTCTTGCTTCAGATGATGGCAGGGCAGGTTCAGGAGTGTTTGCTGGTGCTCCAGTCTTCGGCACGCGGTGGCTGAATGCCGAAAGTGGTCCGCAATTCTTCGGGTCATCGACAGCATCTCTTGCACGCCCCTGTCGTTTTTTAAAAATTCTGCACCACCAAATTCAATGTATGTGCAAAACATGGGACGTGCTGGAATTTGCCCAGATGTAATGCACGCACAATATTGCTGGCATTGTCCGATGTCACAAATCCCCAGGAGAGTCCAATTGGGGTAAGCCATTCTGCGATGATGTTCCTCAGTTTCCGTAAGAGGTTGTCAGCTGTGTGCCTCTTATGGAAAGCGGTGATACAAAGCGTAGCCTGCCTAGGAACGGGTTGGCGTTTGCGAGATGCTGCTACTGGTGCCGCTGCTGCTGTTCTTGCTGCGGGAGGCAATACATCTACCCAGTGGGCTGTCACAGTCATATGAGTCCTGGGTCTGCCCTGCTCCACTTGTCCACATGTCCGTGGTTAAGTGAACATTGGGTACAACTGCATTTTTTAGGACACTGGTGACTCTTTCTGAGGTCTGTGTACATTCTCGGTATCGCCTGCCTAGAGAAATGGAACCTAGGTGGTATTTGGTACCGGGGGACACAGTACCTCAATCAGTTCTCTAATTCCCTGTGAACTAACGGTGGATACCGGACACACGTTTAACACCACTGCAGCTGCCAAGGCTTGAGTTAACCGCTTTGCAGCAGCATGACTGCTGTGATATTTCATCTTCCTCGCAAAGGACTGTTGGACAGTCAATTGCTTACTGGAAGTAGTACAAGTGGTCTTCCGACTTCCCCTCTGGGATGCCGATCGACTCCCAGCAGCAGTAGGCGTTACACTCAAGGATGCATCAGAGGAATCCCAGGCAGGAGAGGACTCGTCAGACTTGCCAGTGACATGGCCTGCAGGACTATTGGCTTTCCTGTGTAAGGAGGAAATTGACACTGAGGGAGTTGGTGGTGTGGTTTGCAGGAGCTTGGTTACAAGAGGAAGGGATTTAGTGGTCAGTGGACTGCTTTCGCTGTCACCCAAAGTTTTGAACTTGTCAATGACTTCTGATGAATGCGCTCCAGGTGACGTATAAGGGAGGATGTTCCGAGGTGGTTAACGTCCTTACCCCTACTTATTACAGCTTGACAAAGGCAACACACGGCTTGACACCTGTTGTCCGCTTTTCTGTTAAAATAATTCCACACCGAAGAGGTGATTTTTTTTTTTTGTCATTTGACCAGGCATGTCAATGGCCATATTCGTCCCATGGACAACAGGTGTCTCCCCGGGTGCCTGACTTAAACAAACCACCTCACCATCAGAATCCTCCTTGTCAGTTTCATCCTCAGCGCCAGCAACACCCATATCCTCATGCTGGTGTACTTCAACAGTCACATCTTCAATTTACTATCAGGAACTGGACTGCGGGTGCTCTTTATATGCAATACGAATCTTGCGATATTACGACAGCGGGATGATGACGTTCGGGCGCGTTTGTTTTAACTGAGCAAGTCGGGAAGATCCGAGGCTGCCTCGGAACGTGTAAAATGGGTGAAGTTCGGGGGGGTTCGGATCTCGAGGAACCGAACCCGCTCATCTCTACTTACATTGTCTACTTTGTAGACACATACTATATGCTTCTTCCAACCTGTTCATCTTGAAGTAGGTGTCATTTTGTCATCACTTTCTTTCTTGTCTCACTCAGTTCAGACATTCCCTCCATTATCTTAGGTGATTTCAACATCCAAATCAGTGGCGCTCTGAATACCCTGCCTCTAAACTGCTTAACCGCACATCATTGCATATGTTGGGGGACCCTACGCCGTTGTCGGCCTGATTCTCCACTACAAGCCCAGGCTAAGTGGTCAGGGCCAGGTTATTATTATTATCCTTTATATGGTGCCACAAGGGATCTGCAGCGCCCATTACACAGTACATAATAAAATGAGCAAACAAGAAAACCGCACTTATAGTACATGACAAAATGTGACAGGTATAGAAAACCCGGGGTTAGGTGCCATCAGAGGGAGTATGGAGTATAAGATAGTGTAAGTAAGAAAAGGAAAGGCACATGAGGAAAGAAGTCCCTGCTCGTGCAAGCTTACAATCTATAAGGTGAGGGGCTAACAGACTGAGGTGACACAGACGGGGTAGACAGTGAGCATAGACGAGAGGGTTAGGAGGAGATTTGGCTGGGTTTGGTGAAGAAGTGGGTCTTGAGAGCCCGTTTGAAGTTTTGTGGAGAGTCGGATGGGGATTGGTAGAGCATTCCAATATAGGGAGCAGCACGTGTAAAATCTTGTAGGTAGGAGTGGGAGGAGTAATTAGTTAACAGGAGAGACGGCGTGCATTAGCAGAGCGAAGAGGGCAGGTGGGAGTGTAAAGAGAGAGAAGGTCAGAGATGTAAGAGGGAGAAGAGTGGGCGAGGGCTTTGTAGGTGAGTGTGAGAAGCTTGAATTGGATTCTGAATGGGAAGGGTAGCCAGTGAAGGTCCTGCAAGAGAGGCAATCTGGATGTAGTATGTTTGATGAAGATGAGACGGGCAGCAGCTTTGAGGATAGATTGAATTGGAGAGAGGCATTTTTGAGGGAGGCCAAATAGGAGGAGATTGCAGTATAATCTGGAGATGACCAGTGAGTGGCTAGTAGGTGCAGAGAGAGTGGCAGGAGAAACTGTGTCAGAGGGAGTAATCCAGGTGTCAGTGATGGCTAGGAGATGAAGGGAGTTCGAGATGAAAAGGTCATGGGTGGTGACCAGTTTGTTACAGACAGATCTGGCATTCCAGAGGGCACAGGAGAGGGGGAGAGAGTCTGAGGGAGTGATGTGAATGAGATTATCAGGGTTGCTGTAGCAATGAGGTGAGATGGATTTAGAAGACAGGGATACAGAGGGTGTAGTGAGGGTGCTGGCTCCTGGGCTAGGAAGGGACACTGCAGCAGTTGAGCATGGAGGGAGTATAGTGTGGTACAGAGGGGTAAGAGGTGAGGTAAGTAGAGGAGGGAGGGAGCAGGGCAGAGTGGTGGACGATTGGGCCCAAGGTAGGGTAGAGGTGAATGACAGTGGTGTATCAGGGGAGGAGTGGAAGTGAGGCAGTGGAGTGGATGGGAGACAGAGGAGGAGATGTAGGAGACTAGGGGAGAAGGATAGAGGTGGGAGCAGGGGACAGAGATAAGGACAGGGCAGACAAGGAGTATTGGGGGGTGATAGTGACAGGCTGGTCACGCTGTAGTGTGGATGGGGTAAATAGTGTGATACATTTGGAAATAGGAGTGGTGGATGTAAGATGTGCAGAGCAGTAGGATAGCAGAAATGCAGGTGATAGGACAGTGTTGGAAGTGGTCAGTATTAGTAATTTGGTTACAGCAGAAAGTTTATGTAGTTACAGAAATTGAAGTAGAAGGAGGTGTTAGAAATGAGAAGACATGAGAGGGTTAGCAAGAAGTAAAAGGTAGTTTGGACTGGATTTGCAGGTGTGTAAAGACACAATGATATAGGTTCAGCATGTGCATGAAGATGTTTGTGATACTGCAAGTAAGCATAAAGTAACTGAAGGAGAAATGGAAAGTTGTAAGTGTGTTATAAAAAAACATGGAAATACAGTGCTTATTGTCCAGGTTACACAGTCAGGAGTTGTTAGGTGTGATAAGAAGATGAACTCACAATTGTGACAAAGAAGATCTTTGTGGTCCTGATTATGGATGGAAACCAGATCTTACATATGTTCCTTTCTGCAAATGGGTTGCATAGTGATCACAGAATGAAAGTTGGAGGGTGATACATTTGCATATACAGTTAATATTGATAAGTAGTTCATCTCTTGTTGTTTGATGGTTTCTTTCAGTTTTTCGTCCAGGCTAAGGCCAGGCTTTGATATTAAAATCATATATCTGCTCCCTTTGAGCCTACTCCCTTTACAGTCCTACACCCTGGATCAATCAGCCAGGCTTAATCAGCCAACTAAAAAGGTTGTAGTGGGGAACCCAACGCCATTTCCTCCTGATTGTCCAGTACAAGCCCAGGATAAGTGGTCAGGGGCTGGTTATGGTGGGGAACCCTACGCCGTTTCCCCCTGATTGTCCAGTACAAGCCCAGGCTAAGTGGTCAGGGGCTGGTTATGGTGGGGACCCTACGCCGTTTCCCCCTGATTGTCCAGTACAAGCCCAGGCTAAGTGGTCAGGGGCAGGTTATGGTGGGGAACCCTACGCCGTTTCCCCCTGATTGTCCAGTACAAGCCCAGGCTAAGTGGTCAGGGGCAGGTTATGGTGGGGAACCCAACGCCATTTCCTCCTGATTGTCCAGTACAAGCCCAGGCTAAGTGGTCAGGGGCTGGTTATGGTGGGGAACCCTACGCCGTTTTCCCCTGATTGTCCAGTACAAGCCCAGGCTAAGTGGTCAGGGGCAGGTTATGGTGAGAACCCTACGCCGCTTCCCCCTGATTGTCCAGTACAAGCCCAGGCTAAGTGGTCAGGGGCAGGTTATGGTGGGGAACCCTACGCCATTTCCCCCTTAATTGTCCAGTACAAGCCCAGGCTAAGTGGTCAGGGGCAGGTTATGGTGGGGAACCCTACGCCATTTCCTCCTGATTGTCCAGTACAAGCCCAGGCTAAGTGGTCAGGGGCAGGTTACGATGGGGGACCCTACGCCGTTTCCCCCTGATTGTCCAGTACAAGCCCAGGCTAAGTGGTCAGGGGCAGGTTATGGTGGGGGACCCTACGCCGTTTCCTCCTGATTGTCCAGTACAAGCCCAGGCTAAGTGGTCAGGGGCAGGTTACGATGGGGGACCCTACGCCGTTTCCCCCTGATTGTCCAGTAGAAGCCCAGGCTAAGTGGTCAGGGGCAGGTTATGGTGGGGCACCCTACGCCGTTTCCTCCTGATTGTCCAGTACAAGCCCAGGCTAAGTGGTCAGGGGCAGGTTATGGTGGGGAACCCTATGCCGCTTCCCCCTGATTGTCCAGTACAAGCCCAGGCTAAGTGGTCAGGGGCAGGTTATGGTGGGGGACCCTACGCCGTTTCCCCCTGATTGTCCAGTACAAGCCCAGGCTAAGTGGTCAGGGGCAGGTTATGGTGGGGGACCCTACGCCGTTTCCCCCTGATTGTCCAGTACAAGCCCAGGCTAAGTGGTCAGGGGCAGGTTATGGTGGGGACCCTACGCCGTTTCCTCCTGATTGTCCAGTACAAGCCCAGGCTAAGTGGTCAGGGGCAGGTTATGGTGGGGGGACCCTACGCCGTTTCCCCCTGATTGTCCAGTACAAGCCCAGGCTAAGTGGTCAGGGGCAGGTTATGGTGGGGAACCCTACGCTGTTTCCCCCTGATTGTCCAGTACAAGCCCAGGATAAGTGGTCAGGGGCAGGTTATGGTGGGGGACCCTACGCCGTTTCCTCCTGATTGTCCAGTACAAGCCCAGGCTAAGTGGTCAGGGGCAGGTTATGGTGGGGGACCCTACGCCGTTTCCCCCCTGATTGTCCAGTACAAGCCCAGGCTAAGTGGTCAGGGGCAGGTTATGGTGGGGACCCTACGCCGTTTCCCCCTGATTGTCCAGTACAAGCCCAGGCTAAGTGGTCAGGGGCAGGTTATGGTGGGGACCCTACGCCGTTTCCCCCTGATTGTCCAGTACAAGCCCAGGCTAAGTGGTCAGGGGCAGGTTATGGTGGGGACCCTACGCCGTTTCCCCCTGATTGTCCAGTACAAGCCCAGGCTAAGTGGTCAGGGGCTGGTTATGGTGGGGAACCCAACGCCATTTCCTCCTGATTGTCCAGTACAAGCCCAGGCTAAGTGGTCAGGGGCTGGTTATGGTGAGGAACCCTACGCCGTTTCCCCCTGATTGTCGAGTACAAGCCCAGGCTAAGTGGTCAGGGGCTGGTTATGGTGGGGAACCCTACGCCGTTTCCCCCTGATTGTCCAGTACAAGCCCAGGCTAAGTGGTCAGGGGCAGGTTATGGTGAGAACCCTACGCCGCTTCCCCCTGATTGTCCAGTACAAGCCCAGGCTAAGTGGTCAGGGGCAGGTTATGGTGGGGAACCCTACGCCGCTTCCCCTGATTGTCCAGTACAAGCCCAGGCTAAGTGGTCAGGGGCAGGTTATGGTGGGGAACCCTACGCCATTTCCCCCTTAATTGTCCAGTACAAGCCCAGGCTAAGTGGTCAGGGGCAGGTTACGGTGGGGAACCCTACGCAATTTCCTCCTGATTGTCCAGTACAAGCCCAAGCTAAGTGGTCAGGGGCAGGTTACGGTGGGGGACCCTACGCCGTTTCCCCCTGATTGTCCAGTAAAAGCCCAGGCTAAGTGGTCAGGGGCAGGTTATGGTGGGGGACCCTATGCCGTTTCCTCCTGATTGTCCAGTACAAGCCCAGGCTAAGTGGTCAGGGGCAGGTTATGGTGGGGAACCCTACGCCATTTCCTCCTGATTGTCCAGTACAAGCCCAGGCTAAGTGGTCAGGGGCAGGTTTCGGTGGGGGACCCTACGCCGTTTCCCCCTGATTGTCCAGCACAAGCCCAGGCTAAGTGGTCAGGGGCAGGTTACGGTGGGGGACCCTACGCCGTTTCCTCCTGATTGTCCAGTACAAGCCCAGGCTAAGTGGTCAGGGGCAGGTTACGGTGGGGAACCCTACGCAATTTCCTCCTGATTGTCCAGTACAAGCCCAGGCTAAGTGGTCAGGGGCAGGTTACGGTGGGGGACCCTACGCCGTTTCCCCCTGATTGTCCAGTAAAAGCCCAGGCTAAGTGGTCAGGGGCAGGTTATGGTGGGGGACCCTATGCCGTTTCCTCCTGATTGTCCAGTACAAGCCCAGGCTAAGTGGTCAGGGGCAGGTTATGGTGGGGAACCCTACGCCATTTCCTCCTGATTGTCCAGTACAAGCCCAGGCTAAGTGGTCAGGGGCAGGTTTCGGTGGGGGACCCTACGCCGTTTCCCCCTGATTGTCCAGTACAAGCCCAGGCTAAGTGGTCAGGGGCAGGTTATGGTGGGGGACCCTACGCCGTTTCCTCCTGATTGTCCAGTACAAGCCCAGGCTAAGTGGTCAGGGGCAGGTTATGGTGGGGAACCCTACGCCGTTTCCCCCTGATTGTCCAGTAGAAGCCCAGGCTAAGTGGTCAGGGGCAGGTTATGGTGAGAACCCTACGCCGCTTCCCAATGATTGTCCAGTACAAGCCCAGGCTAAGTGGTCAGGGGCAGGTTATGGTGGGGGACCCTACGCCGTTTCCCCCTGATTGTCCAGTACAAGCCCAGGCTAAGTGGTCAGGGGCAGGTTATGGTGGGGGACCCTACGCCGTTTCCCCCTGATTGTCCAGTACAAGCCCAGGCTAAGTGGTCAGGGGCAGGTTATGGTGGGGACCCTACGCCGTTTCCTCCTGATTGTCCAGTACAAGCCCAGGCTAAGTGGTCAGGGGCAGGTTATGGTGGGGGGACCCTACGCCGTTTCCCCCTGATTGTCCAGTACAAGCCCAGGCTAAGTGGTCAGGGGCAGGTTATGGTGGGGAACCCTACACTGTTTCCCCCTGATTGTCCAGTACAAGCCCAGGATAAGTGGTCAGGGGCAGGTTATGGTGGGGGACCCTACGCCGTTTCCCCCTGATTGTCCAATACAAGCCCAGGCTAAGTGGTCAGGGGCAGGTTATGGTGGGGAACCCTACGCCGTTTCCCCCTGATTGTCCAGTAGAAGCCCAGGCTAAGTAGTCTGGGGCTGGTTATGGTGGGGAACCCTACGCCGTTTCCCCCTGATTGTCCAGTAGAAGCCCAGGCTAAGTGGTCAGGGGCAGGTTATGGTGGGGGACCCTACGCCGTTTCCCCCTGATTGTCCAGTACAAGCCCAGGCTAAGTGGTCAGGGGCTGGTTATGGTGGGGAACCCAACGCCATTTCCTCCTGATTGTCCAGTACAAGCCCAGGCTAAGTGGTCAGGGGCTGGTTATGGTGAGGAACCCTTCGCCGTTTCCCCCTGATTGTCGAGTACAAGCCCAGGCTAAGTGGTCAGGGGCTGGTTATGGTGGGGAGCCCTACGCCGTTTCCCCCTGATTGTCCAGTACAAGCCCAGGCTAAGTGGTCAGGGGCAGGTTATGGTGAGAACCCTACGCCGCTTCCCCCTGATTGTCCAGTACAAGCCCAGGCTAAGTGGTCAGGGGCAGGTTATGGTGGGGAACCCTACGCCGCTTCCCCCTGATTGTCCAGTACAAGCCCAGGCTAAGTGGTCAGGGGCAGGTTATGGTGGGGAACCCTACGCCATTTCCCCCTTAATTGTCCAGTACAAGCCCAGGCTAAGTGGTCAGGGGCAGGTTACGGTGGGGAACCCTACGCAATTTCCTCCTGATTGTCCAGTACAAGCCCAGGCTAAGTGGTCAGGGGCAGGTTATGGTGGGGAACCCTACGCCATTTCCTCCTGATTGTCCAGTACAAGCCCAGGCTAAGTGGTCAGGGGCAGGTTTCGGTGGGGGACCCTACGCCGTTTCCCCCTGATTGTCCAGCACAAGCCCAGGCTAAGTGGTCAGGGGCAGGTTACGGTGGGGGACCCTACGCCGTTTCCTCCTGATTGTCCAGTACAAGCCCAGGCTAAGTGGTCAGGGGCAGGTTACGGTGGGGAACCCTACGCAATTTCCTCCTGATTGTCCAGTACAAGCCCAGGCTAAGTGGTCAGGGGCAGGTTACGGTGGGGGACCCTACGCCGTTTCCCCCTGATTGTCCAGTAAAAGCCCAGGCTAAGTGGTCAGGGGCAGGTTATGGTGGGGGACCCTATGCCGTTTCCTCCTGATTGTCCAGTACAAGCCCAGGCTAAGTGGTCAGGGGCAGGTTATGGTGGGGAACCCTACGCCATTTCCTCCTGATTGTCCAGTACAAGCCCAGGCTAAGTGGTCAGGGGCAGGTTTCGGTGGGGGACCCTACGCCGTTTCCCCCTGATTGTCCAGTACAAGCCCAGGCTAAGTGGTCAGGGGCAGGTTATGGTGGGGGACCCTACGCCGTTTCCTCCTGATTGTCCAGTACAAGCCCAGGCTAAGTGGTCAGGGGCAGGTTATGGTGGGGAACCCTACGCCGTTTCCCCCTGATTGTCCAGTAGAAGCCCAGGCTAAGTGGTCAGGGGCAGGTTATGGTGAGAACCCTACGCCGCTTCCCAATGATTGTCCAGTACAAGCCCAGGCTAAGTGGTCAGGGGCAGGTTATGGTGGGGGACCCTACGCCGTTTCCCCCTGATTGTCCAGTACAAGCCCAGGCTAAGTGGTCAGGGGCAGGTTATGGTGGGGGACCCTACGCCGTTTCCCCCTGATTGTCCAGTACAAGCCCAGGCTAAGTGGTCAGGGGCAGGTTATGGTGGGGACCCTACGCCGTTTCCTCCTGATTGTCCAGTACAAGCCCAGGCTAAGTGGTCAGGGGCAGGTTATGGTGGGGGGACCCTACGCCGTTTCCCCCTGATTGTCCAGTACAAGCCCAGGCTAAGTGGTCAGGGGCAGGTTATGGTGGGGAACCCTACACTGTTTCCCCCTGATTGTCCAGTACAAGCCCAGGATAAGTGGTCAGGGGCAGGTTATGGTGGGGGACCCTACGCCGTTTCCCCCTGATTGTCCAATACAAGCCCAGGCTAAGTGGTCAGGGGCAGGTTATGGTGGGGAACCCTACGCCGTTTCTCCCTGATTGTCCAGTAGAAGCCCAGGCTAAGTAGTCTGGGGCTGGTTATGGTGGGGAACCCTACGCCGTTTCCCCCTGATTGTCCAGTAGAAGCCCAGGCTAAGTGGTCAGGGGCAGGTTATGGTGGGGGACCCTACGCCGTTTCCCCCTGATTGTCCAGTACAAGCCCAGGCTGAGTGGTCAGGGGCAGGTTATGGTGGGAATCCTACGCCGTTTCCTTCTGATTGTCCATTACAAGCCCAGGCTAAGTGGTCAGGGGCAGGTTATGGTGGGGGACCCTACGCCATTTCCCCCTGATTGTCCAGTACAAGCCCAGGCTAAGTGGTCAGGGGCAGGTGATGGTGGGGGACCCTACGCCGTTTCCCCCTGATTGTCCAGTACAAGCCCAGGCTAAGTGGTCAGGGGCAGGTTATGGTGGGGGACCTTACGCCATTTCCTCCTGATTGTCCAGTACAAGCCCAGGCTAAGTGGTCAGGGGCAGGTTATGGTGGGGGACCCTACACCATTTCCCCCTGATTGTCCAGTACAAGCCCAGGCTATGTGGTCAGGGGATGGTTATGGTGGGGGACCCTACGCCGTTTCCTCCTGATTGTCCAGTACAAGCCCAGGCTATGTGGTCAGGGGATGGTTATGGTGGGGGACCCTACGCCGTTTCCTCCTGATTGTCCAGTACAAGCCCAGGCTAAGTGGTCAGGGGCAGGTTATGGTGGGGGACCCTACACCATTTCCTCCTGATTGTCCAATACAAGCCCAGGCTAAGTGGTCAGGGGCTGGTTATGGTGGGGAACCCTACGCCATTTCCTCCTGATTGTCCAGTACAAGCCCAGGCTAAGTGGTCAGGGGCAGGTTATGGTGGGGGACCCTACGCCATTTCCTCCTGATTGTCCAGTACAAGCCCAGGCTAAGTGGTCAGGGGCAGGTTATGGTGGGGGACCCTATGCCATTTCCTCCTGATTGTCCAATACAAGCCCAGGCTAAGTGGTCAGGGGCAGGTTATGGTGGGGAACCCTACGCCGTTTCCCCCTGATTGTCCAGTAGAAGCCCAGGCTAAGTAGTCTGGGGCTGGTTATGGTGGGGAACCCTACGTCGTTTCCCTCTGATTGTCCAGTAGAAGCCCAGGCTAAGTGGTCAGGGGCAGGTTATGGTGGGGGACCCTACGCCGTTTCCCCCTGATTGTCCAGTACAAGCCCAGGCTGAGTGGTCAGGGGCAGGTTATGGTGGGAATCTTACGCCGTTTCCTTCTGATTGTCCATTACAAGCCCAGGCTAAGTGGTCAGGGGCAGGTTATGGTGGGGGACCCTACGCCTTTTCCCCCTGATTGTCCAGTACAAGCCCAGGCTAAGTGGTCAGGGGCAGGTGATGGTGGGGGACCCTACGCCGTTTCCCCCTGATTGTCCAGTACAAGCCCAGGCTAAGTGGTCAGGGGCAGGTTATGGTGGGGGACCTTACGCCATTTCCTCCTGATTGTCCAGTACAAGCCCAGGCTAAGTGGTCAGGGGCAGGTTATGGTGGGGGACCCTACACCATTTCCCCCTGATTGTCCAGTACAAGCCCAGGCTATGTGGTCAGGGGATGGTTATGGTGGGGGACCCTACGCCGTTTCCTCCTGATTGTCCAGTACAAGCCCAGGCTATGTGGTCAGGGGATGGTTATGGTGGGGGACCCTACGCCGTTTCCTCCTGATTGTCCAGTACAAGCCCAGGCTAAGTGGTCAGGGGCAGGTTATGGTGGGGGACCCTACACCATTTCCTCCTGATTGTCCAATACAAGCCCAGGCTAAGTGGTCAGGGGCTGGTTATGGTGTGGAACCCTACGCCGTTTCCCCCTGATTGTCCAGTAGAAGCCCAGGCTAAGTGGTCAGGGGCAGGTTATGGTGGGGGACCCTACGCCGTTGTCACCCTGATTGTCCATTACAAGCCCAGGCTAAGTGGTCAGGGGCTGGTTATTGTCGGGACCCTACGCCGTTTCCTCCTGATTGTCCATTACAAGCCCAGGCTAAGTAGTCTGGGGCTGGTTATGGTGGGGACCCTACGCCATTTCCCCCTGATTGTCCAGTACAAGCCCAGGCTAAGTGGTCAGGGGCAGGTTATGGTGGGGGACCCTACGCCATTTCCCCCTGATTGTCCAGTACAAGCCCAGGCTAAGTGGTCAGGGGCAGGTTATGATGGGGGACCCTACGCCATTTCCCCCTGATTGTCCAGTACAAGCCCAGGCTAGGTGGTATGGGGCAGGTTATGGTGGGGACCCCACACATGTTGTTTTTATTTTTAGCTCTTTCTAACCCTTTGAACCTAAGGAATCCTGCAGAGATCGTAGTGATCTGTGGGGTGCTGCCCTCAATCTCGCGGGTCACAGGTCTGTTCTTTGGGTGGGTTTGTTGTCATTTTATGACTGACCATTAGTAAATCTGCTATTTCCTGTCTATTTAAAAAAGTCTGTTGTTGGTCGGCAGTATTCTGAAGTTGGGTGTTTGGTAGTTTTGACATTGCTTTCCTCTTCTGTAGTGTTCGGTTTGCAAAAAATTATCTATAAACCCAAAATCGACCGTTAGTGAATTTACCCCATAATGCTGGATTTATCTCTTTATCGATTTTTATGACTTAAGTGAAGATCTGAGCATTTTCTCAGCAAGTATCTTAAGGGCTTACAAACTTTGTCTCAACACAGTGTGTGTGTGTGTGTGTGTGTAAGTGTGTAAGTGTGTAATTTGGTATATTTGCCCCCACCCATCAGAAGTAATTTTATTTTACCCAGTCCCATCACGCATAGTACATTGTTAAAGGTCCAATCCATGACCAAAACATTGGTGACTGTACTCTGCATGATGTGACTTGGGCAATAAAATGGCTTCTCTGTGTTAGTCTGGTGAGTGCACCCATATTATTACACATTGCATGGACACCCTGTTTCTACTGGACCTACCTGGGTTGCTACCCCAGCACCACATTTGTCTGTATACGTGAGTGTAGACTTTGCTATATATAGATACACAAAACATATACACATTTTGGTGAAATTAGTGTGGGGTCAGAGACTAGTGGGGCCCTCTAAAGCAATAGTACCACAGCAATTTGCATTGATAAAGAAGCAGAGAGCCAATCCACCGCTCCAGTATGATGGAGAAGTTCATCTAGTAATTGCGGAGCCTCTGAGGCTTGTTACACTAAAGACCAAGAATGTGGCTGTTACTTGGATGTTTCACATCTACCATTAATCACATTTCAGGCTTCTTTAGTGAAAGATCAAATCCTTAGTAATAAATAAGGGTAGTCCCCAGGATTTGTACTGTGAAATTGCAGGATTCTGAACATTGTATGTCTCACCACCATATATTTTTCCCAGCAGAACTACGAAAAAATCCATCTGCTCATAATGAGGAAGAACCAGTCTCATGTGATGGCGGAAACCTTACGGACCCTGACATTTATACACCCACAGATCATACACAGGATACAGCTACTCCTAGTATGGAGGAACCAGTCTCATGTGATGGAGGAACCCTCATAGACACTGACATTTATACACCCACAGATCATACACAGGATACATCTACTCATATTAAGGAGGAACCAGTCTCATGTGTTGGAGGAACCCTCATAGACAGTGACATTTATACACCCACAGATCATACACAGTATACAGCTACTCATATTAAGGAGGAACCAGTCTCATGTGATGGAGGAACCCTCATAGACACCAACATTTATACACCCACATATCATACACAGTATACATCTACTCATATTAAGGAGGAACCAGTCTCATGTGTTGGAGGAACCCTCATAGACAGTGACATTTATACACCCACAGATCATACACAGTATACAGCTACTCATATTAAGGAGGAACCAGTCTTATGTGTTGGAGGAACCCTCATGGACAGTGACATTTATACACCCACAGGTCATACACAGGATACATCTCATATTAAGGAGGAACCAGACTCATGTGATGGAGGAACCCTCACAGACACCAACATTTATACACCTACAGATCATACACAGTATACAGCTACTCGTATTAAGGAGGAACCAGACTCATGTGATGGAGGAACCATCACAGACACCAACATTTATACACCCACAGATCATATACAGTATACATCTACTCATATTAAGGAGGAACCAGTCTCATGTGATGGAGGAAGCCTCACAGATACCAACATTTATACACCCACAGATCATACACAGTATATATCTACTCATATTAAGGAGGAACCATTCTCATGTGATGGAGGAACCCTCACAGACACCAACATTTATACACCCACAGACCATACACAGTATACATCTACTCATATTAAGGAGGAACCAGTCTCATGTGATGGAGGAACCCTCACAGACAATGACATTTATACACCCACAGATCATACACAGTATACAGCTACTCATATTAAGGAGGAACCAGTCTCCTCTGATGGAGGAACCCTCACAGACACCAACATTTATACACCCACAGACCATACACAGTATACATCTACTCATATTAAGGAGGAACCAGTCTCATGTGATGGAGGAACCCTCACAGACAGTGACATTTATACACCCACAGATCATACACAGTATACAGCTACTCATATTAAGGAGGAACCAGTCTCATGTGATGGAGGAACCCTCACAGACAGTGACATTTATACACCCACAGATCATACACAGTATACATCTACTCATATTATGGAGGAACCAGTCTCATGTGATGAAGGAACCCTCATAGACAGTGACATTTATACACCCACAGATCATACACAGTGTACAGCTACTCATATTATGGAGGAACCAGTCTCATGTGATGGAGGAACCCTCAAAGACACCAACATCTATACACCTACAGATCATACACAGTATTCAGCTACTCATATTAATGAGGAACCAGTCTCCTCTGATGGAGGAGACCTCACAGACACCAACATTTATACACCCACAGATCATACACAGTATACATCTACTCATATTAAGGAGGAACCAGTCTCATGTGATGGAGGAACCCTCACAGACCGTGACATTTATACACCCACAGATCATACACAGGATACAGCTACTCATATTAAGGAGGAACCAGGCTCATGTGATGGAGGAACCCACACTGACAATGCATCTGTAGATCATACACAACATAAATCTACTCGTATTGAGGAGGAACCAGGATCTTCATCTAGTGCTGCAAATATTTATACTTATGTTAGACTTAAGAGAAGTCACACAGGAGAGAATCCATATTCCTGTCCAGAATGTGGGAAATGTTTTGCCAGTAAGTCATATCTGAGAGTACATCAGAGACTCCATACAGGAGAGAAGCCATATTCCTGTCCAGAATGTGGGAAATGTTTCACTAGACAATCACACATGGAAGAACACCTAAGAAGTCACACAGGAGAGAAGCCATATTCCTGCCCAGAATGTGGGAAATGTTTCACTAGACAATCACACATGGAAGAACACCTAAGAAGTCACACAGGAGAGAAGCCGTTATCCTGCTCTGAGTGTGGGAAATGTTACAGAACTAGATCAGGTCTTGTTAAACATAAGAGGGTCCACACAGGGGAGAACCCGTATTCCTGCTCTGAGTGTGGGAAATGTTACAGAACTAGATCAGGTCTTGTTGTACATAAGAGAGTCCACACAGGGGAGAAACCATATTCCTGCTCGGAGTGTGGGAAATGTTACACAAGTAGATCAAGTCTTGCTGTACATAAGAGAGTCCACACAGTGGAGAAACCGTATTCCTGCTCCGAGTGTGGCAAATTCTTTACTACTGCATTAAATCTGAAAGATCACAAAAGAGTCCACACAGGGGAGAAACCATATTCCTGCTCTGAATGTGGAAAAGGTTACAGATCTAGATCAAGTTTTGCTATACATAAGAGAAGTCACACAGGAGAGAATCCATATTCCTGCTCTGAGTGTGGGAAATGTTTTGGCAGCAAGTCATATCTGAGACTACATCAGAGACTCCATGCAGTAGAGTCTCATTCCTGCCCAGAATGTGGGAAATGTTTTGTCAGTAAGTCATATATGATAGTACATCAGAGACTCCATACAGGAGAGAAGCCATATTCCTGTCCAGAATGTGGGAAATGTTTTGCCAGTAAGTCATATCTGAGAGTGCATCAGAGACTCCATACAGTAGAGTCTCATTCCTGCCCAGAATGTGGGAAATGTTTCACTAGACAATCACAACTGGAAGATCACCTAAGATGTCACACAGGAGAGAAGCCGTTATCCTGCTCTGAGTGTGGGAAATGTTTCAGAACTAGATCAAGTCTTGTTGTACATATGAGAGTCCACACAGGAGAGAAACCATATTCCTGCTCTGAGTGTGGGAAATGTTTTGTCAGTAAGTTTTGTCTGAGAGTGCATCAGAGACTCCATACAGGAGAGAAGCCATATTCCTGCTCTGAGTGTGGCAAGTGTTTCACCGTAAAAGCACACCTGAAAGATCACCTAAGAATTCACACAGGGGAGAAACCGTATTCCTGCTCCGAGTGTGGGAAATGTTTCACCATAAAAGCATACCTGAAAGGTCACCTAAGAAGTCACACAGGGGAGAAACCGTATTCCTGCTCTGAGTGTGGGAAATGTTTCACCAAACAAAAACACCTGAAAGGTCACCTAAGAAGTCACACAGGGTAGAAACCGTATTCCTGCTCTGAGTGTGGGAAATGTTTTGGCAGCAAGTCATATCTGATAGTGCATCAGAGACTCCATACAGGAGAGTCTCCTCATTCCTGCCCAGAATGTGGGAAATGTTCCACCAGACAATCACACCTGAAAGGTCACCTAAGAAGTCACACAGGGGAGAAACCGTATTCCTGCTCTGAGTGTGGGAAATGTTTCACCAAACAAAAACACCTGAAAGGTCACCTAAGAAGTCACACAGGGTAGAAACCGTATTCCTGCTCTGAGTGTGGGAAATGTTTTGGCAGCAAGTCATATCTGATAGTGCATCAGAGACTCCATACAGGAGAGTCTCCTCATTCCTGCCCAGAATGTGGGAAATGTTTCACCAGACAATCACACCTGAAAGATCACCTAAGAAGTCACAACTAAACTACACTTTGCAGAACTTGACTTCCAAGTGGGTGTCCTTCATATTTAACCACTTACCATGGTGAGATCACGTGTCCCCTAGTTTTTGACCTGGAGATCCATTTTGCAGATGTGCATAATATAATATTGAAATAGTTTTAAAAATACTTTTAAAACTAAAATTTAAAACAACAACTATATGAACGGTTTTGAAGGGAAAAAGCATCACTTAATGACTCCAAGTTGGTGTTGCACAGATGTCCTTACTGATACCTGAGCCTTTTTTGCCGCATGACAATAATATTATCGTAGTTGAGAGAACCCTGAGGACTTCGGTACCTTTGCCCTTTGGTCTGAATAATGAAGATAAATAATTTTCTCTCACGTCCTAGAGGATGCTGGGGACACCATAAGGACCATGGGGGTATAGACGGGCTCCACAGGAGACATGGGCACTATAAAGAACTTTTAGTATGGGTGGTGCATTGGCTCCTCCCTCTATGCCCCTCCTCCAGACCTCAGTTGGATCCTGTGCCCAGAGGAGACTGGGTGCATTACAGGGGAGCTCTCCTGAGTTTCTCTGATAAAAGAATTTTGTTAGGTTTTTTATTTTCAGGGAGCACTGCTGGCAACAGGCTCCCTGCATCGTGGGACTGAGGGGAGAGAAGCAGACCTACTTAACTGATAGGCTCTGCTTCTTAGGCTACTGGACACCATTAGCTCCAGAGGGAGTCGGAACACAGGTCTCACCCTGCCGTTCGTCCTGGAGCTGCGCCGCCGTCCTCGCAGAGCCGTGAGATAGAAGCCGGGTGAGTATTAGAAGAAAAGAAGACTTCAAGGCGGCAGAAGACTTCAGATCTTCACTGAGGTAAGCGCGCAGCGGTAAAGCTGCGCGCCATTGCTCCCACAACACACACACAGTGCAGGCACAGATGGGTGCAGGGCGCATGGGGGGCGCCCTGGGCAGCAATAAACCTTGGGACTGGCATATTGGGAGATATTAGACTGTGGAGGCAGTAAATCCATGATCCCCCGCCATTTTTTGTTAATTCAAGCGGGACCGAAGCCCGCCGCTGGAGGGGGCGGAGCTTGATTCCTCAGCACTAACCAGTGCCATTTTCTCCACAGAAGCTGCAGAGCTGCTGGCTCCCCGGACTCTCCCCTGCTGAACTCAGACAGAGGGCTAGAAAAGAGGGGGGCAAAATTATTGGCGCAGTGAGTGTATAGGTTATTATTATAATATAAAAGCGCTATCTGGGTTATTCCAGTGTCAGTTTGGTGCTGGGTGTGTGCTGGCATACTCTCTGTCTCTCCAAAGGGCCTTGGTGGGGAATTGTCCCCTTATAGTTATATCCCGGTGTGTGTGGGGTGTCGGATACGTGCATGTCGGCATGTTTGAAGCAGAATGCTCATCCAAGGAGGAGGTGCAGCAGATGAGTGGTGTGTCCCCATCGGCGGTGCCGACTCAGGAGTGGATGGATATGTGGCATATGTTAAATGCAAGTGTGGCATCACTACATAAGAGACTGGACAAAGCAGAGTCCAGGGAGACAACAGGGGATCAATCCATGGATTGGACCGAGTCACAGGGCCCTTCGGGGTCTCAGAAACGTTCCTTGTCACAGATAATAGACACGGATACCGACACGGAGTCTGACTCCAGTGTCGACTACGATGAAGCAAGGTTGCACCCTAGGGTGACAAAAAATATACAGTGTATGATTATTGCAATAAAAGATGTTTTGCATATCACTGATGAGCCCTCTGTTCCCGACACGAGGGTACACATGTTTAAGGGGAAAAAGCCTGTAGTAAACTTTCCCCCGTCCCATGAACTTAATGAGTTATTTGAAAAAGCTTGTGAAACTCCAGATAAGAGACTGCAGATTCCCAAAAGGGTTATTATGGCGTATCCTTTCCCTGCACAGGACAGGATACGTTGGGAATCCTCTCCCAGGGTGGACAAGGCTTTAACACGCCTGTCTAAAAAGGTTGCGCTGCCGTCTCCTGACACTGTGGCCCTCAAGGATCCTGCTGACCGCAGGCAGGAGACTACGTTAAAGTCAATTTATATACATACTGGTGCTTTGCTCAGGCCAGCAATTGCGTCGGCATGGGTATGTAGCGCAGTTGCAGCTTGGACAGATACTTTGTCAGCTGACATTGATACCCTGGACAGGGATACCATTTTACTAACTTTGGCCCATATTAAGGACGCGTTCTTATATATAAGAGAGACGCTCAAAGAGACATTGGACTGCTGGGTTCTAGAGCCAATGCCATGGCTATTTCTGAGAGACGAGCCTTATGGACCCGACAGTGGACGGGTGATGCGGACTCAAAAAAGCATATGGAGGTTTTACCTTACATGGGTGAAGTGTTGTTTGGGGAGGGGCTCGCTGACCTGGTTTCCACAGCTACCGTGGGTAAATCTACCTTTTTGCCTTTTGTTCCCCAACAGCAAAAGAAAACTCCACAGTATCAGATGCAGTCCTTTTGGTCGCAAAAGTCCAGAAGAGGTCGGGGCTCCTCCTTCCTTGCCAGAGGTAAGGGTAGAGGAAATAGAACACCTGCTACGGCTAGTTCCCAGGAGTAGAAGTCCTCCCCGGCTTCTACAAAATCAACCGCATGACGCTGGGGCTCCCATAAGGGAGTCCGCATCGGTGGGGGCACGCCTTCGACTCTTCAGCCAGGTCTGGGTTCGGTCAGACGTGGATCCTTGGGCGATGGAAATTGTTTCCCAGGGCTACAAGCTGGAATTCGAAGAGGTGCCCCCTCGCCGATTTTTCAAGTCGGACTTACCAGCTTCTCCCCAAGGGAGGGAAGTAATGTTAGCTGCAATTCAAAAGCTGTGCCTGCAGCAAGTGATTGTCAGGGTTGCCCTGGCCCAACAAGGAAAAGGGTATTATTCAACCCTGTTTGTGGTCCCGAAGCCGGATGGTTCGGTCAGACCCATTTTAAATGTAAAATCCCTGAACTTGTACTTGAAAAAATTCAAATTCAAGATGGAATCGCTCGGAGCTGTAATATCCAACCTGGAAGGGGGGGATTTTATGGTGTCACTAGACATAAAGGATGCATACCTTCTTGTCCCCATATATCCCTCTCATCAGGAGTACCTGAGATTCGCTGTACAGGACTGTCATTACCAGTTTTAGACGTTGCCGTTTGGGCTTTCCACGGCCCCGAGGATTTTCACCAAGGTGATGGCGGAAATGATGGTGCTCCTGCGCAAGTAAGGAGTCACAATTATCCCATACTTGGATGATCTCCTGATAAAGGCGAGATCAAGGGATCAATTGCTGAAGAATGTGTCGCTCTCCCTGAGAGTGCTCCAACAGCACGAATGGATTCTCAATCTGCCAAAGTCACAATTGGTTCCAACGACTCGACTATCGTTTCTAGGCATGCTTCTGGACACGGAACGGAAGAAGGTTTTTCTCTTGTCAGAAAAAGCCCAGGATCTCCATAACATGGTCCGAGACTGCTAAAGCCAAAAAGAGTGTCAGTTCATCAATGCACTCGAGTTTTGGGAAAAATGGTGGCAGCCTACGAGGCCATCCCCTTCGGTAGGTTTTATGCGAGGACTTTTCAGTGGGACCGTCTGGACAAGTGGTCGTACGGGTCCCATCTACAGATACATCAGAAAATAACACTGTCCTCCAGGGCCAGAGTATCTCTACTATGGTGGCTGCACAGTGCTCACCTTCTAGAGGGTCGCAGGTTTGGCATTCAGGACTGGGTTCTGGTAACCACGGACGCGAGCCTCCGAGGGTGGGGAGTAGTCACGCAAGGAAGACATTTTCAGGGAATATGGTCAGGCCAGGAGACTTGTCTACACATCAATATACTGGAATTGAGGGCCATATACAATGGCCTACGACTAGCGGAGAATCTTCTTCTCGACCTACCGGTTCTGATTCAATCAGACAATGTCACAGCCGTGGCTCATGTAAACCGCCAAGGCAGGACAAGGAGCAGAGTCGCGATGGCGGAAGCCACCAAGATTCTTCGATGAGCGGAAAATCACGTAAGCGCTCTGTCAGTTGTCTTCATTCCGGGAGTGGACAACTGGGAAGCAGACTTCCTCAGCAGACACGATCTCCATCCAGGAGAGTGGGGACTTCATCAAGAAGTTTTTGCAGAGATAACAAGTCTCTGGGGAATTCCTCAAATAGACATGATGGCGTCACGCCTCAACAAGAAGCTACGGAGGTATTGTGCCAGGTCAAGGGACCCTCAGGCAGCAGCAGTAGACGCCCTGGTGACACCAGTTGGTCTATGTGTTTCCTCCTCTTCCTCTCATCCCAAAAATATTGAGGATCATAAGACGCAAAAGAGTACTGACAATACTAATTGTTCCAGACTGGCCTCGAAGGGCCTGATACTCAGATCTTCAGGAAATGCTCACAGAAGATTCTTGGGCTCTTCCTCTCAGGGAGGACCTGTTGCAGCAGGGGCCCTGCGTGTTCCAAGACTTACCGCGGTTACGGTTGACGGCATGGCGGTTGAACGCCGAATCCTAGCTGGGAAAGGTATTCCGGAGGAAGTCATACCTACTCTGATAAAGGCTAGGAAGGAGGTGACGGCGAAACATTATCACCGTATTTGGAGGAGGTATGTAACTTGGTGTGAAACCAGGAAAGCTCCTACGGAAGATTTCCATCTGGGTCGTTTTCTCCACTTTCTACAGACAGGAGGGGATATGGGCCTGAAGCTAGGCTCCATTAAAGTACAGATTTCGGCCCTATCTATATTCTTTCAGAAGGAAATGGCTTCTCTCCCAGAAGTCCAGACTTTTGTGAAGGGAGTACTGCACATCCAGCCTCCTTTTGTGCCCCCAGTGGCACCATGGGACCTTAACGTGGTGTTACAGTTTCTTAAATCACACTGGTTTGAACCCCTTCAAACGGTTGAATTTAAATTTCTCACCTGGAAGGTGGTCATGTTGTTAGCCTTGGCTTCCGCAAGGCGGGTGTCTGAATTGGCGGCCTTGTCTTACAAGAGCCCCTACTTGATTTTTCATGTGGATAGAGCAGAGTTGAGGACTCGTCCACAGTTTTTGCCCAAGGTGGTATCTTCATTTCATATGAACCAACCCATTGTGGTACCTGTGGCTACGAGTGACTTGGAGGACTACAAGTCCCTGGATGTAGTCAGGGCCTTAAAGATTTATGTTGCCAGGACGGCTAGAGTTAGGAAAACAGAGGCTCTGTTTGTCCTGTATGCAGCCAACAAAGTTGGCGCGCCTGCTTCAAAGCAAACTATTGCTCGCTGGATCTGTAACACAATTCAGGAGGCTCATTCTACGGCTGGATTGCCGTTACCAAATTCGGTAAAGGCCCATTCCACTAGGAAGGTGGGCTCTTCTTGGGCGGCTGCCCGAGGCGTCTCAGCTTTACAGTTGTGCCGAGCAGCTACTTGGTCGGGTTCAAACACTTCTGCTAAATTCTACAAGTTTAATACCCTGGCTGATGAGGACCTAGCGTTTGCTCAGTCGGTGCTGCAGAGTCATCCGCACTCTCCCGCCCGGTTTGGAGCTTTGGTATAAACCCCATGGTCCTTACGGAGTCCCCAGCATCCTCTAGGACGTAAGAGAAAATAAGATTTTAAACCTACCGGTAAATCTTTTTCTCCTAGTCCGTAGAGGATGCTGGGCGCCCGTCCCAAGTGCGGAAACTCTGCAAGACTTGTATATAGTTGTTGCTTACATAAGGGTTATGTTACAGTTGGAATCGGTCTTTGACTGATGCTGTGTTTTGTTCATACTGTTAACTGGTTGCGTATATTACAGGTTATATGGTATGATTGGTGTGGCTGGTATGAATCTTGCCATTGGATTAACAAAAATCCTTTTCTCGTATTGTCCATCTCCTCTGGGCACAGTTTTCTAACTGAGGTCTGGAGGAGGGGCATAGAGGGAGAAGCCAGTGCACACCCATACTAAAAGTTCTTTTTAGTGCCCATGTCTCTTGCGGAGCCCGTCTATACCCCATGGTCCTTACGGAGTCCCCATCATCCTTTACGGACTAGGAGAAAAAGATTTACCGGTAGGTTTAAAATCTTATTTTATTATCCATCTTCCAATGCTATGTTCAGATATTTATTAACAGTTTTCTTATATAGTGCAGCAAATTCTGTTGCACTTTACAAGTGGAAACCGTGATAACAAAATAAAACAATTGGAAACAACATTGAGAAAACGAGACTGGGTAATAAAAGACAGTCAGAGGCAGGAAGGCCCTGCTCGCAAGCTTACACTCTACAGGGAGATAGGCATTTGTACTCAAGGATAAGTGTTATCTATTATGTAAAGGTCCACCATATTGCAAATGTCCTTGGTGGGCTGTATGATATGGTCACACAGTGATGTTGGCCAGCGGTCAGGAGGATGGGGAATTGAAGAACAGGAAAATATGTGGAGGATATAAGTGGGCTCTACAGTGGGGAAGTAATTGGATAGGAAATATTATGAAGGTTATGTGGGCGGTTCCGGAATTTTTTAAGCTTGCCTGAAAAGGTGAGTTTCCAGGGAGCGCATTAAGGTTTGGAGACTAGAGAACAGCCTTATTGTGTGAGGTAGGGCTTTCCACAGAGTGGGTGCAGCCCAAAAAAAGTCCTGCAATCTTGAGTGGGAGCGAATAATCAATGTTGATGAAAGCTGTAGATCTTGTGAAGAGCGAAGAGGTCGGGTTGTGAGGTAGTTTGAGATAAGCAAAGAGATGTACATTGGTGTAGTTTGGTTAATGGCCTTGTGTGTGAGTAAAGGTATTTTATATTGAATACGGTAGAATACAGGTAACCAATGGAGGGACTGACAGAGCGACTCTGCATATAATGAACATCCAGTGATCTAAGATAAGCCTCACAGCTGCAGTCAGAATAGATTGCAGTGGTGAGAGTCTCTTTGATAAGACCAGTGAGATGACTATTGCAATAATCAATACAGGAGATAATTAGAGCATGGATTAGAGTTTTTGCAGTGTCTTGTGTAAGGTATGGGCATATTTTGGATCTGTTTTTTTATATGCATGTAGCAAGAGTTAGAGACAGATTGAATGTGGGGAACAAAGGACAGTTCAGAATCGAGGATGACTCCTCAGCAGCGAGCTTATGTGTAGGATTGATTGTTGAATTCTCAACAGTGATAGAGATATCAGGTTGGCAACTGCTATTGGTGGAAATATAATTACTGTAATTCTGTTTTGGGAATAAGTTTGAGGTGGCAAGAAGACATCCAAGAGGAAATGGCAGAAGAGCATTCAGTGACACGGACCAACACAGATAATGACAAATCTGGGCAGGATAGGTAGATTTGAGTATCATTCGCATACAGATGATATTGAATCCAAAACAGCTGATTAGTTTGCCAAGAGATGTGATATAGATTGAGAAAAGCAGAGGACCTAAGACTGCGCCTTGCGGTACTCCAGCTGATAGAGGTAGTGAAGAAGTGGATTCAGAGAAGCGGACACTGAAAGACTGATTAGATAGGATTAGAACCAAGAAAGGGCTGTGTCCTGTAGACCTAGGGTTTGTAAAGTTTGTATGAGAAGATAGGTCAACAGTGTCACATGCAGCAGAGACTTATCAGTGACCAAAACATTCACTACTTTTGTCAGTCAGTCTTTGTGGAGTGTTGGGAACGAAAGCCTGCCTGAAGTGGGTCCAGTAAATTGTGTGAGATTAGAAAGTGTGTGAGCCGAGTGTAGGCAAGTCTCAAGTAACATGGAGGGGCACGGGAGCTGAGAGATGGGGTGGTATTAGAGAGTTTGGGTCAGAATTTAGTTTTTTATAGAATGGGAGTAATCACTGCATGCTTGTACCAGTGGAGACAGAGATTACAGATGTTATTTAGGGTTGGGTTGAGCACAGGAGACAGATTTACGTATTTATGAGGGTGTTGGCTCCAGAGGAGAGGTAGTAGAGTAGCAGGATGAGAAGATTGTTGATACTTTATCTTCACTTCAAATCCTGGAAATGACTCTACTACTGGCTGATATATTCATTGCTTTTTATAGCTCTATTTTTCACCCACATCACATAATTGTACTGTTTGTATCTTCTTACATCTAATAATAAACTGTGTAACAATAATTTCATAACCCACTGTAGTGTGTTCTGTATCTGTACTGGAGAGTGCCCCAACAAAAAGAGTCTTCTTTATTTGGTTTATACATGATATTTGACTCTAGGGTTCACCACCAACCTTGTGATTTAGTAGGATTTTGCCATAATATATGATGCCCTATATGTTGGTTCTATAATACTGTACACGTCTATTTGATCCTAATTGGATCAGGTCAGTGCGGATTCACATCTTCCCTTTTGTTCCATGAGCGCAGGAGACTTTACCTATTTGTGAGGGTATAGGCTCAAGAGGAGAGGTAGTAGAGTAGCAGGATGAGGAGTGTTGATACTTCATCTTCATTTCTGGGATCAGTCTCAAGCAGGAAGAGTTTCCCATTGAAACAACTAGAAGCAGCTGTAATGCTGCAGGAGCCCTGACAGCCGGGAAGATTCCCAACAATAGTCTCCTGGCAGTAGCCCTGGCTGCCAAGGAACCAATGAATGCCGGCTGGAAACTAGCGTCTCCTGGCAACCACAGGGAGCGAGCTGCGGTGGCTCATGACATCTTATCAATCTTGTCTTTGAAGTAGGAAGCAAGAACTTGCGCACTGGTAGTGGCTGGTGAGGGAGGAAGGCTGAAGTGAGGGAGAAGGTCTGGTGAGCTGAGGGAGAAGGGCTGGTGAGGTGACGGAGGAAGGCTGGTGAGGTGAGGGAGGAAGGCTGGTGAGGGAGGAAGGCTGGTGAGGTGAGGGAGTAAGGCTGGTGAGGGAGGGGAGGTGAGGGAGGAAGGCTGGTGAGGTGAGGGAGGAAGGCTGGTGAGGTGAGGGAGGAAGGCTGGTGAGGGTGCGGGAAGAGTGCTGGTGAAGTGAGGGAGGAAGGATGGTGAGGTGAGGGAGGAGGGCTGCTGAGGTGATGGAGAAGGGCTGGTGAGGTGAGGGAGAAAGGTTGGTGAGGTGAGGGAGAAAGGTTGGTGAGGTGAGGGAGGAAGGTTGGTGAGGTGAGGGAGGAAGGTTGGTGAGGTGAGGGAGAAGGGCTGGTGAGGTGAAGGAGGAAGGCTGGTGAGGTGAGGGAGGAGGGCTGGTGAGGTGATGGAGAAGGGCTGGTGAGGTGAGGGAGAAGGGCTGGTGAGGTGAGGCAGGAGGGCTGGTGTAGTGAGGGAGGAGGGTTGGTGAGGGAGAAGAGCTGGTGAGGTGAGGGAGGAAGGCTGGTGAGGGAGGAGGGATGGTGAGGTGAGGGAGAAGGGCTGGTGAGGTGAAGGCGGAAGGCTGGTGAGGGAGGAGGGCTTGCGAGGTGAGGGAGGAATAAGGATTAAGAAGTGATTTGAATGTAGTAAAAAGTGGCTTGGGGTTAGAAGCTTGAGCAGAGATGAGCGTTTGGAAATATGTTTGGCAGTATACATGACAGGGATACGAGTGGTAAATAGTCTTATATGTGAGGAAGTTGCTTGGTGTACAAGATTTATACCACTGACATTAACCTTTACATGAGAGTTTTTGTAGGTGTCTTGTAAGCGATTCTTTGGCAGAGTGGAGGAACTTGGAAGGAGTGCAGGAGGGGTGGGAAACATTAAAAAGTGCAATATTACAGGCAACAGACCTTTGTATCAGAAGTGTTAGGAGAAAACACAAAGAAAGGGAAGCCATTGTGGTTTGCAAAAGAAGTAGCAAGTATCGTGAAAGCAAAAAAAGAAAGTTATGGTAAAACATCTCTTTCTCTTCCAGGGTCATGGGATCCACAGGGATATCTTTAGGTATGACTGGTGGAGACCAGGACTGGCACCGGACAGCGTAAGCTTGTGAGCCTCCCAGGATGCACTGGGCTTCTCTCCCCCCCCCCCTCACCACCACCCCCATGCTCAGGCAATTCAGTTTTAGTTAACAAGCCCAAAGCAGGAGGAGAGAAAAGGAAGAATGGTACATACAGGAACCACACTCACAGATAAGAGGAGGGAACCGGTGACCATACAGTGCATGCGGAAAGTATTCACAGCGCTTCATTTTTTCCACATTTTCTTATGTTACAGCCTTATTCCGAACTGGAATAAATTCATTTCTCTTACGTCCTAGAGGATGCTGGGGACACTGTAAGGACCATGGGGGATAGACGGGCTCCGCAGGAGACATGGGCACTAAAAAAGAACTTTAGGTATGGGTGTGCACTGGCTCCTCCCTCTATGCCCCTCCTCCAGACCTCAGTTGGATCCTGTGCCCAGAGGAGACTGGGTGCATTACAGGGAGCTCTCCTGAGTTTCTCTGTAAAAAGTATTTTGTTAGGTTTGTTATTTTCAGGGAGCTCTGCTGGCAACAGGCTCCCTGCATCGTGGGACTGAGGGGAGAGAAGCAGCCCTACTCACTGAAGATAGGTCCTGCTTCTTAGGCTACTGGACACCATTAGCTCCAGAGGGAGTTGGAACGCAGGTCTCCCCTCGCTATTCGTCCTGGAGCCGCGCCGCCGTCCTCACAGAGCCGGAAGATAGAAGCCGGGTGAGTATAAGAAGATAGAAGACTTCAGAGGCGGCAGAAGACTTCAGATCTTCACTGAGGTAAACGCGCAGCTGTAACGCTGCGCGCCATTGCTCCCACATACAACACACACGGTAGGCACTGATGGGTGCCTGGGCAGCAATTTTAAACCTCTAGGACTTGCCAAACAATATATATAGGCTCTGAGGGCTGTGTATAGAAATCCTCCGCCAGTTTTTAAAGAAATCGAGCGGGACCGAAGCCCGCCGCTGAGGGGGCGGAGCTTGATCCCTCAGCACTAACCAGCGCCATTTTCTCCACAGCACACCGCTGAGAAGCTGGCTCCCCGGACTCTCCCCTGCTGAACACGGTGACAGAGGGTTTTAAAGAAGGGGTGGGCACATAATTTGGCGCAGTTAATATATATAATAAAAAGCGCTATATATATCTGGAATTTTTTCCAGGGTCATTGGCACTGGGTGTGTGCTGGCATACTCTCTCTCTGTCTCTCCAAAGGGCCTTGTTGGGGAACTGTCTCCAGATTAGAGATTTCCCTGAGTGTGTGGGTTGTCTGTACGCGTGTGTCGGCATGTCTGATGTGGAAGGCTCTTCTAGGGAGGAGGTGGATCAAATGAGTGTGGTGTCTCCGTCGGCAACGCCAACACCTGATTGGCAGGATATGTGGAATGTTTTAAATGCAAATGTGAATTTATTGCACAAAAGGTTGGACAAAGCGGAGTCCAGGGAATGTACAGGGAGTCTAGCCCTGACTTTCACTATGTCACAGGGACCGTCTGGGTCTCACAAGCGCCCACTATCTCAAGTAGTAGACACTGATACCGACACGGATTCTGATTTCAGTGTCAACTACGATGATGCGAAGTTGCAGCCAAAATTGGCAAAAAGTATTCATTATATGATTATTGCAATAAAAGACGTTATACATATCACAGACGACCCCTCTGTACCTGACACGAGGGTACACATGTTTAAAGAAAAGAAGGCTGAGGTTACTTTTCCCCCTTCACATGAGCTAAACGAGTTATTTGAAAGGGCTTGGGAAACTCCAGACAAGAAACTGCAGATTCCCAAGAGGATTCTTATGGCGTATCCTTTCCCGGCCAAGGATAGGATACGGTGGGAATCCTCCCCAAGGGTGGACAAAGCGTTGACGCGCTTATCCAAAAAGGTAGCGCTGCCACCTCAAGATACCGCAACCCTCAAGGATCCTGCTGATTGCAGGCAGGAGACTACCTTGAAGTCAATTTATACACATACTGGTACATTACTCAGACCGGCGATAGCGTCGGCTTGGGTTTGTAGCGCTGTAGCAGCTTGGACAGATACCTTATCTGCTGATATAGATACGCTGGATAAGGAAACCATTTTATTGACCCTGTGTCATATTAAAGATGCTGTCCTATATATGAGAGATGCTCAGAGAGACGTTGGCCTACTGGGTTCCAGAGCCAACGCTATGGCGATTTCTGCTAGGCGAGCCCTATGGACTCAGCAAGACGGGTGATGCCGACTCGAAGAGGCATATGGAGATTTTGCCTTACAAGAGTGAGGACTTATTTGGGGAAGGTCTCAAGGACCTGGTTTCCACAGCTACTGCAGGTAAATCAACTTTTTTACCTTATGTTTCCTCACAGCCTAAGAAAACGCCACATTATCAGATGCAGTCCTTTCGGTCGCATAAATCCAAGAGAGTACGGGGATCTTCCTTTCTTGCTAGAGGTAAGGGCAGGGGGAAAAAGCTGCCAACTACAGCTAGTTCCCAGGAGCAGAAGTCCTCCCCGGCCTCTACAAAATCCACCGCATGATGCTGGGGCTCTGCTGAGGGAGTCCGCCCCAGTGGGGGCACATCTTAGACTTTTCAGCCACGTCTGGGTTCACTCACAGGTGGATCCCTGGGCAATAGACATGGTTTCCCAGGGTTACAAGCTGGAATTCGAAGAGGTGCCTCCTCGCCGGTTTTTCAAATCGGCCCTACCGGCTTCTCCCCCAGAGAGGGAGGTAGTTTTAAATGCAATTAAAAAATTGTGTCTTCAACAAGTGGTGGTCAAAGTTCCCCTGCTTCAGCAGGGGATGGGGTATTACTCAACCCTGTTTGTGGTCCCGAAACCGGACGGTTCGGTCAGACCCATTCTGAATTTAAAATCCTTAAAACTATACTTAAAAAGGTTCAAATTCAAGATGGAGTCGCTCAGAGCGGTCATCGCCAGCCTGGAGGGGGGGGATTTTATGGTGTCCCTGGACATTAAGGATGCATACCTTCATGTCCCCATATATCCTCCTCATCAGGCGTTCCTGAGATTTGCTGTACAGGATTGTCATTACCAATTTCAGACGTTGCCATTTGGGCTTTCCACGGCCCGAGGGTTTTCACAAAGGTAATGGCGGAAATGATGGTGCTCCTGCGCAAGCAGGGTGTCACAATTATCCCGTACTTGGACGATCTAATAAAAGCGAGATCAAGAGAGCAGTTGATGAACAGTGTATCACTCTCCCTGAGGTTGTTGCAGCACGGCTGGATTCTTAATCTACCAAAGTCACAGTTGGTTCCAACGTCCCGTTTGCCTTTCTTAGGCATGATTCTGGATACAGAACAGAAAAGGGTTTTTCTCCCGATGGAAAAGACCCAGGAACTCCAGAACATGGTCAGAGACCTGTTGAAGCCGAAAAGGGTGTCGGTGCATCAATGCACTCGAGTTCTGGGAAAGATGGTGGCATCTTACGAGGCCATTCCATTCAGCAGGTTCCATGCAAGGACTTATCAGTGGGACCTTCTGGACAAGTGGTCCGGATCACATCTACATATTCATCAGATGATCAGCCTGTCCCCCAGGGCCAGGGTATCTCTCCTGTGGTGGCTGCAGAGTGCTCACCTTCTGGAGGGTCGCAGGTTTGGCATTCAGGACTGGGTTCTGGTAACCACGGACGCGAGCCTCCGAGGATGGGGAGCATTCACACAGGGAAGAAACTTCCAAGGTCTGTGGTCAAGCCAGGAGGCTTGTCTACACATCAACGTACTGGAATTAAGGGCAATATACAACGGCCTTCGTCAAGCGGAGAATTTGCTTCGCGACTTACCGGTTCTGATTCAGTCAGACAACGTCACAGCCGTGGCTCATGTAAACTGCCAAGGCGGAACAAAAAGCAGAGCGGCAATGGCAGAAGCCACCAGGATTCTTCGCTGGGCGGAAAATCATGTAAGCACTCTAACAGCAGTCTTCATTCCGGGAGTGGACAACTGGGAAGCAGACTTCCTCAGCAGACACGATCTCCATCCAGGAGAGTGGGGACTTCATCAGGAAGTCTTTGCAGAGATTACAAGTCATTGGGGACTGTCTCAAATAGACATCATGGCGTCACGCCTCAACAAGAAGCTTCCGAGGTATTGCGCCAGGTCAAGGGACCCTCAGGCAGTAGCAGTGGACGCCCTGGTGACACCGTGGGTATTCCAGTCGGTCTGTGTGTTCCCTCCTCTTCCTCTCATTTCAAAGATATTGAGAATCATAAGACGAAGGGGAGTACAGACAATTCTCATTGTTCCAGATTGGCCTCGAAGGGCCTGGTATCGCACAGAAGATCCGTGGCCTCTTCCTCTCAGAGAGGACCTATTGCATCAGGGGCCCTGTCTATTCCAAGACTTACCGCGGCTGCGTTTGACGGCTTGGCGGTTGAACGCCGGATCCTAGCTGAAAAGGGAATTCCGGATGAGGTCATTCCTACTCTGATAAAGGCTAGGAAGGAGGTGACAGCGAAACATTATCACCGTATCTGGAGGAAGTATGTGTCTTGGTGTGAGTTCAAGAATGCTCCTCCGGAAGAATTCCATCTGGGCCGCTTTCTTCACTTCCTACAGACTGGTGTGAATTTGGGCCTAAAATTAGGCTCCATTAAAGTTCAGATTTCGGCCCTATCCATTTTCTTTCAGAAGGAATTGGCTTCTCTTCCAGAAGTCCAGACTTTTGTAAAGGGAGTGCTGCACATCCAACCTCTTTTTGTGCCCCCAGTGGCACCATGGGACCTTAACGTGGTGCTACAGTTTCTTAAGTCTCACTGGTTTGAGGCGCTTCAAACGGTGTAATTTAAATTTCTCACCTGGAAGGTTGCTAAATTCTACAAGTTTGATGCCCTGGCTGATGAGGACCTCATGTTTGCTCATTCGGTGCTGTAGAGTCATCCGCACTCTCCCGCCCGTTTTGGAGCTTTGGTATAATCCCCATGGTCCTTACGGAGTCCCCAGCATCCTCTAGGACGTAAGAGAAAATAAGATTTTACTTACCGGTAAATCTTTTTCTCCTAGTCCGTAGAGGATGCTGGGCGCCCGTCCCAAGTGCGGACAACATTCTGCAAGACTTGTATATAGTTGTTGCATACATAAGGGTTATGTTACAGTTGAGATCAGTCTCTAGCTGATGCTGTTTTGTTTCATACTGTTAACTGGTTCGTATATTCCATGTTATACGGTGTGGATGGTGTGGCTGGTATGAATCTTGCCCTTGGATTAACAAAATCCTTTCCTCGTACTGTCCGTCTCCTCTGGGCACAGTTTCTCTAACTGAGGTCTGGAGGAGGGGCATAAAGGGAGGAGCCAGTGCACACGCATATCTAAAGTTCTTTTTAGTGCCCATGTCTCCTGCGGAGCCCGTCTATACCCCATGGTCCTTACGGAGTCCCCAGCATCCTCTACGGACTAGGAGAAAAAGATTTACCGGTAGGTTTAAAAGCTTATTTTTCCCCCTCAAAATTCTACACACAATACCCCATAATGACAGTGTGGAAAAAAAAGTTTTTGAGATTTTTGCAAATTTATAAAAAAAACAACAACTAAGAAATCACATGTACATAAGTATTCACAGCCTTTGCTCAATATTTTATTGATGCACCGTTGGCAACAATTACAGCCTGAAGTCTTTCTGAATATGATGCCACAAGCTTGGCACACCTATCTTTGGGCAGTTTCGCCCATTCCTCTTTGCAGCACCTCTCAAGTTCCATCAGGCTGGATGGGAAGCGTCAGTGCACAGCCATTTTCAGATCTCTCCAGAGACGTTCAATCAGATTCAAGTATGGGCTCTGGCTGGGCCACTCAAGGATATTCACAGTTGTCCTGAAGCCACCCCTTTGATATCTTGGCTGTGTGCTTAGGGTCGTTGTCCTGCTGAAAGATGAAATGTTGCCCCAGTCTAAGTGCAAGAGCGCTCTGGAGCAGGTTATCATCCAGGATGTCTCTGTACATTGCTGCATTCATCTTTTTTTCTCTATCCTGACTAGTCTCCCAGTTCCTGCCACTGAAAAACATCACCACAGCATGATGCTGCCACCACCCTGCTTCACTGTAGGAATGGTATTGACCTGGTGATGAGCGGTGCCTGGTTTCCTCCAAACATGATGCCTGGCATTCACGCCAAAGAGTTCAATCTTTGTCTCATCAGACCAGAGAATTTTGTTTCTCATGGTCTTAGAGTCCTTCAGGTGCATTTTGGCAAACTCCAGGCGGGCTGCCATGTGCTTCTTACTAAGGAGTGGCATCCATCTGGCCACTCTACCATACAGGCCTGATTGGTGGATTGCTGCAGAGATGGTTGTCCTTCTGGAAGGTTCTCCTCTCTCCACAGAGGAATGCTGTAGCTCTGACTGAGTGACCATCTGGTTCTTGGTCACCTCCCCGAGTAGTGCCTTTCTCCCCCGATCGCTCAGTTTAGACGGCCAGACAATTCTAGGAAGAGTCCTGGTGGTTCTGAACTTACATTTACGGATGATGGAAAGTAACTGCTCATTGGGACCTTCAAAGCAGCAGATCTTTTTCTGTACCCTTCCCCAGATTTGTGCCTCGAGACCATCCTGTCTCGGAGGTCTATAGACAATTCCGTTGACTTCATGCTTGGTTTGTACTCAGACATGTACTGTCAAGTGTGGAACCTTATATAGACTGGTGAGTGGCTTTCCAAATCATGTCCAATCAACTGAATTTACCACAGGTGGACTCCAATTAAGCTGTAGGAACATCTCAAGGATGATCATTGGAAACAGGATGCACCTGAGCTCAATTGGGAGCATCATGGCAAAGGCTGTGAATACTTATGTACATGTGATTTCTTAATTTTTTTATTTTTAATAACTTTGCATAAATCTCAAAAAACAACCTTTTTTCACGTCATTATGGGGTATTGTGTGTAGAATTTTGAGGGGAAAAATGAATTTATTCCATTTTGGAATGAGGCTGTAACATAAGAAAATGTGTAAAAAGTGAAGCGCAGTGAATACTTTCTGTATACACTGTACTGTATGTGTAACAATGTATGTTAGCATGTTATATTTAGTACTCCATGTGCATTTGTAGAATTACTCGTTTCCAATGTAAATTTACATTTGTGAAAGAGAAGTTAAATCAGACTGTTTTAGGAATGGAAACTGGTTTTAGCTGTATATGGAGGGGAAGCAGGAAATTACATCTCAAATAATAAAGAACAAATGGAGAAAGCAATCTGTATTTTATTTCTATATTATTGTTAGATAACCGGATTGGTTGCCACTATGTCCTTAGGCTATGATATACAATTGGTGACCTATTAATTCTGAAGGTATTTGTTATGTAAGAAGATAAATTCTGCAATAACACTTGAGAAAAGTTTTGTTACAGGATGTACACTGGCCTGTAAGAGCGTATGACCCAGTAATCCGCCAACATGTTCCGATCACCAGAGCATCAATAAAACATTGAATGTTTACAGGTTGCTAATAAGTTCTCCTATGGCTATTGGAGTGTCATGATTAATCAACAGGGAGTTTACTTTTATTTCATCTACATTTATTGATAATGTGACTGAACTTTATGATAAGACATTCCAGGATATTGGACTATTACAATACCACATTGTTCTAGACTCTTTAATACCACAAATTGGAGGATGTTGTTTGATTTCTGAAACCACTTTGAGTTCACTGCTGTATTTATCTGACCAATGACATTCCAGATACTATTATTACCTATTATATAAAGGAGGCCCAGGATATAAAAGAAGAACTTCAACCAAGACGTTATGATATGGACTGGAAAGGATAAATGTTTAAATCCTAGAATTCAATTTTCAGGATTAACATTTTTTTTTTAAGGATATTGTATTTAGTATTGTATTTCTTGTGATCATAATTTTTATTCTGCTCATATATGCCTTTTATAGATTTAGCCCATACTGTAATAGATGTGGCCTATGCTGTATTCAAATGGTTACCACAAGGAAGAGAGATAATATACCAGAGATGATGCTGTTAGGTTCCTGGTGCTCAGAGCAAGGGAGATGTTGCGTAGTGAGTCCAGAGCACCAGAACAGAGCACCAGAACGTGACGCTGAAATAAGGTGTGGACATAGCCCCTAGCACCCTACCTCCGTTGTTTTACCCGTGTGGTCAGTTCACGCCTGAGTGACTATGGTTTCTTGGGCCCACGGCAGCCGCGTTTGAAGGGCGGATTAGGTCTGCCCAACTCCGATGCCCCCAGGTCTTAGAGTGAGACAAGGCGTGAACCGAGACAGGATAATAACAAGGGGACCTCTAACTAAAGCAAACAGAAGGCTAGGGGCTACTAACAACCCTAAAACTAAATGTATGTGCGGCACGCCGCCAAAGGAAAAGAACAACAAAGGAAATGCTGTCCACACGCCGACACAATACTGTTGTGTACCGGCGGTGACAGCATAAGCAGAACCCTCTGCAAAACACCAGTAACAAATATAACCAAAGAATACAGCGGCCTAGGCCGACGGACGCGGCAACGCCGCTACTCACGGAACCGGTACAAATACTGGCAAACGGACAGGAACCCCCAATGTAGCCGACACAGACTCTCAGAACCGGAGGACAGGCAGAATCCCAAACCACAGACCGGTGGACACCAAGAAGCCAGATACTCGACCAGGCACAGACATAGCCACAGGACTTCTGGACAGGAACGCTTCACGGCAGGACACGGGATCAGACACTGGAACCGACACAGGAAGCAGCTAGACAGACACTGCTAGACAGGAGCTCAGGAATTGGCAGGGGTGTACCGGTTCCGTGAGTAGCGGCTTTGCCGCGTCCGTCGGCCTAGGCCGCAGTATTCTTTGGTTATATTTTGTTACTGGTGTTTTGCAGAGGGTTCTGCTTATGCTGTCACCGCCGGTACACAACAGTATTGTGTCGGCGTGTGGACAGCATTTCCTTTGTTGTTCTTTTCCTTTGGCCGCGTGCCGCACATATATTTAGTTTTAGGGTTGTTAGTAGCCCCTAGCCTTCTGTTTGCTTTAGTTAGAGGTCCCCCTTGTTATTATCCTGTCTCGGTTCACGCCTTGTCTCACTCTAAGACCTGGGGGCATGGAAGTTGGGCAGACCTAATCCGCCCTTCAAACGCGGCTGCCGTGGGCCCAAGAAACCATAGTCACTCAGGCGTGAACTGACCACACGGGTAAAACAATGGAGGTAGGGTGCTAGGGGCTATTTCCATACCACACCTTTATTTCAGCGTCACGTTCTAGTGCTCTGGACTCACTACGCAACATCTCCCTTGTTCTGAGCACCAGGAACCTAACATTATCACCAGCCATACAACAAAAAAGAAACAAAGCTAAATAGTAGTTTTTTCTTTTTTGGTCCAGTGTCTAGTCTAGAATCCAGTCCTGTCAAGAATTCAGTCCTGTCTAGAACTCAGTGTGCAGAATCCAGTCCGGTGTTTAGAATCCAGTCCTGTCTAGAATTCAGTGTGCAGAATCCAGTCCTGTCTAGAATTCAGTGTGCAGAATCCAGTCCGGTGTTTAGAATCCAGTCCTGTCTAGAACTCAGTGTGCAGAATCCAGTCCGGTGTTTAAAAATCCAGTCTTGTCTTGTCTAGTTTAAAAATCCAGTCTTGTCTAGTCTAGCTTAAAAATCCAGTCTTGTCTTGTCTAGAATCTTGTCTAAGAATCTTGTCTAGAATCGTGTCTAGAATCTTGTCTTAGAATCGTGTCTAGTCTTGTCTTGTCTAGTTTGAAATCCTCCTATGCCTACTATGTAAGCCCTGCAGGCGTCTCTCTCAGCCCTGAACTCTGCTTTCAGTGCTTTGAAACCTGAGCAGCTGGAAGTTTTGCAGCAATCCTTAAAGCAACTGCAAAACCTTCTGACCAAAATTTTGCTTATTTTGCCAGAAGTACTTGAGAGTTCATTCTCTAAAGAGACTCTTGTTCACAGTATGGTGACAAGTGAATCCTCAGATTTAATTAGAGAGAAAAAGTTTGAAAGTTTTCTGCGGCCCAGGCTCTCAGAAGAGGAGCGTCTGCGTCGCAGAAACTTAGATGTATGCCTATATTGTGGGGGTTTAGGCCACTATCTGCAGACCTGTGAGTTGCGCAAGCCAAAGTGTGGCGACAAGTCCTGCCCTCTGGCCAAGTTGAGTCAGGATACAAGACCTACTCCTGTCTCTACTGTGGCAGAGGTACTTGTCACACAACCCACACTAAAAAGCACTCTGTCCTATAATTGGGGTCCTTGGGCTAGGGAGCCCCATTATAGATTCAGGAACCAAAGGAGAATGTTTCTCTCCTCTCTTGATTTTCCTGTTGAAGCAGAGTTGCAAGCCCCTGGAGCGATGCCCGGGGTCCTGGAGTAGTGCCCGATGCCCAGGGTCCTGGAGCGGTGCCAGATACCTGGGGTCCTGGAGCGGTGCCCGATGCCCAGGGTCCTGGAGCGGTGCCCGATGCCCAGGGTCCTGGAGCGGTGCCCGATGCCCAGGGTCCTGGAGCGGTGCCCGATGCCCAGGGTCCTGGAGCGGTGCCCGATGCCCAGGGTCCTGGAGCGGTGCCCTATGCCCAGAGTCCTGCAGCGGTACCCGATGCCCAGAGTCCTGGAGCGGTACCCGATGCCCAGAGTCCTGGAGCGGTACCCGATGCTCTAGGTTATAGAGGGACATCGAATATTATAGCTCAGGTGTCAATACCAGAAGGGGGTCTCAGAAGCTGTTACCCCAGGTAGGGACTTGAAAAGCGCAACTCCAGAGAAGGTGTCTAAAACCATAGTTCTAGAAGGGAACTCGAGAAGCAAAACCCCAGAAGGGATCTTTGAAGTAATATCCCCAAGTGAGGTCTCGAGAGACAAAGCCCCAAAGAAGGGTCTAGAAGTCGCTTCCCCAGGAAAGGACTCAAGAGGCATAGCGTCAGTGGAGGTTCTGAAGGTTATAGCTTCAGCAAAAGTCCCGGAAGTCATTGTCCCGGGAGAAGTTTTGATAATTATCGACTAGGAGAGGGAGGCTGACGGCTCAGTCCCAGAGAGGGAGGCTGACGGCCCGGTCCCGGTAAAAGAATCCGAGGTGCTGACCTCAGCGGGGTTCCCGAAGGCCACTGACCCAGCGGGGTTCCCGAAGGCCACTGCCCCAGCGGGGTTCCCGAAGGCCACTGCCCCAGCGGGGTTCCTGAAAGTCACTGCCCCGGGTGGGGTTCAGAAAGTCACTGCCCCGGGTGGGGTTCAGAAAGTCAATGCCCCGGGTGGGGTTCAGAAAGTCACTGCCCCGGGTGGGGTTCAGAAAGTCACTACCCCTGGTGGGGTTCCGAGGGCCACTGCTCCTGGTGGGGTTCAGAAAGTCACTGCCCCAGTTGGGGTTCAGAAAGTCTCAGCCTTGAGTAAGGTCAATAGTGACCAGGTCCTAGCAAAGCACTGTAGTCAGTCAGATGGGAAGGAAGCAGATCCTGACTCTGTTGATATCTCAACATCTATAATCTTTGATGGGGACTTAGTCCAATTTCTGGTGCTTTACAAACACTATTACACCATTTTGTTGTCTAGACCATTTCTGGGCATCACTACAGAGAACCTTGTGCTCTATCTGATATCTTCCTTTAGAGGAGAGCCTTTTGAGTGGGCGACCAGCCTAATGAAAGCTGAAGATCCCATTCTTCAGGATCCCCCAGCATTCAGTGATGCAGTTATTAAAAGATATGGTTCCAAAGAAATTGGTTCAAGTTCCTCTAGGTCACCCGTCTTATCTGTTGAGAGTTCACCGTATACTGTAAACTCGGCACAAGAGTCTCAGCCCGTTGTTTTGACTGCAGGATGTGCTTTTCTGTCTTCTTCTAATAGTAGTACTTTGCCTGAAAGTTCAGCTCCCAAGGTTAAGAAACCAATCTCTGATTTGAACCCAGCCTTGCTGGGAGGTACCATCAGTTCAGACAATGTTTGGGGAATTACCTTGGTCAGACCTCAAGAACTTTGTAAAAATAATAAGAAGAAAAAGAAATAATTACTGACTCTTGCCTTGATATAAAAAAAAAAAAAAGTTTTTTTCCCCCTTGTCTTGTGTCCAGTGGCCACCGTCAAGGGGGGGGGGGGGGGCACCGCACCGTTACAAGCTGTTGCCACAGCTTGTTTCTGTTAGACCAGTGTGTCAGGTTTTTTTTTGTATCCCTTGTTTTGGAAAGTCTGAATTTTGGGGTCCTTTGACCCCTCCTCAAGAGGGGGGTACTGTTATGAGCCACGGCTGTGGCTCATTCCTGTTTTGCATTTTGGTTATGTATTTTATGTTATACTTCTGTTTATGTTCCCCGTGGGTGTCATGGGGTGTTCGGAGCTCACCCTTAAGGAGAGGGTACTGTTATGAACCACAGGTAGTGGTTCATTCCTATTTTATGTTTAGAGTTGTCTTGCAGGCCAGGATTTCCCGTTGCTCTGGTTTGAGAAGACTCTTGTTTGCTGCAGGTGGTGAGTCTGTGTGATTGCAGCTTGTTCCCATGTGTTCAGCCTCACCTGTCTGTTAATTGCACCTCTCAGTTGTGCAGCAGGGCAGCTGCACGACATAATTAATTAGGACTCTCATTTATATTCTGGCTCAGTGCAATACACAGACGCTGGTGATAGTTCCAGAGTTCTTGAGTTCAGAGCTAGTCCCTGCCAGTTCCTGAGCTCTTGTCTAGCAGTGTCTGTCTAGCTGCTTCCAGTGTCGGTTCCAGTGTCGGTTCCAGTGTCGGTTCCAGTGTCGGTTCCAGTGTCTGATCCCGTGTCCTGCCGTGAAGCGTTCCTGTCCAGGAGTCCTGTGGCTTTGTCTGTGCCTGGTCGAGTATCTGGCTTCTTGGTGTCCACCGGTCTGTCGTTTGGGATTCTGCCTGTCCTCCGGTTCTGAGAGTCTGTGTCGGATACATTGGGGGTTCCTGTCCGTTTGCCAGTATTTGTACCGGTTCGTGAGTAGCGGCGTTGCTGCGTCCGTCGGCCTAGGCTGCAGTATTCTTTGGTTATATTTTGTTACTGGTGTTTTGCAGAGGGTTCTGCTTATGCTGTCACCGCCGGTACACAACAGTATTGTATCGGCGGGGGGACAGCATTTCCTTTGTTGTTCTTTTCCTTTGGCGGCAAGCCGCACATACATTTAGTTTTAGGGTTGTTAGTAGCCCCTAGCCTTCTGTTTGCTTTAGTTAGAGGTCCCCTTGTTATTATCCTGTCTCGGTTCACGCCTTGTCTCACTCTAAGACCTGGGGGCATCGGAGTTGGGCAGACCTAATCCGCCCTTCAAACGCGGCTGCCGTGGGCCCAAGAAACCATAGTCACTCAGGCGTGAACTGACCACACGGGTAAAACAATGGAGGTAGGGTGCTAGGGGCTATTTACATACCACACCTTATTTCAGTGTCACGTTCTGGTGCTCTGGACTCACTACGCAACATCTCCCTTGTTCTGAGCACCAGGAACCTAACAAGGCAATACAGTTTAAACAAAAGTTTTATACTAATCTGCTTTAGAAACCGGGTAGCTTTGTGCTATTTTAGCATGGCTACTGTCCCACCTTTGAACTAAATGACACTATTGTGTAATTTGTACTTAGCGCCCGCACTCTTACACACTTTGCGTAAACACGGGATCGTGCGTGTCTTTTACGCTTCGTGCGCAGTCCTGTACTTTGTCCGAGACACGTGTACAAAACCATGCGTCCGCAATAAAACAAACCACACAGCTCTATAAATGTAAACAATACTAATTACTATTGCCCACTAGACACAACTTGTTCTGCATAAACTTTTATGCAGACCTGCGTTTGTGTCTTTACTATTACTTCCTTAAACACTTATTTTAGTTTTAACTATATAGCAACAAATGTATACAGTTTCACACAGATCTAAATGAATCTAGCAATCTGAGTCTTATGGCAACAATGTGAGAGGGTATGCAAAGTATGGGTGTCTTTTGTGAACGCTTTTTGGCGCCCAAAAAATTCACAGATTTTGAAATAGCTTTTTTCCTGTGTTTTAATGGGTTCTACCTGCACCTCTGCAGACCATACAGAGCAGACGTTATCTAATCAGCACACAAGTAGGGTTTTCAGTGTATCCATTGACCAAGAAAAGGTTACGTAGGATACCTTCTTTCCGCCCTTTGCTGATAGATTAAGTCTGCTATGACCTGTTAGGCTGTGAGTATGTGGAAACTGGACGATACCCCCAATTGTAAATGCTGATTTGTATACAGGACTAAAAGCAACACTTTAAAAAGACATTTCATACACTTTAAATGGAGCCGCTGCGGCCGCTATACTTAATCCTCAACCTACGTACTTATTACACCATTAGCGTACAGAGTCCCGTACCGTGTATGTATTTTGCGTACAAATGCCGCGCTGGCTGTACAAGGTACACTCAGTGCGTACACACCCAAAGATAAACCGTGAACCCTTAACAGCTATGCATGCAATAGCAATACACTTTTCTCTGACGTCCTAGTGGATGCTGGGACTCCGTAAGGACCATGGGGAATAGCGGCTCCGCAGGAGACAGGGCACAAAATAAAAGCTTAAGGATCAGGTGGTGTGCACTGGCTCCTCCCCCTATGACCCTCCTCCAAGCCTCAGTTAGATTTTTGTGCCCGGCCGAGAAGGGTGCAATCTAGGTGGCTCTCCTGAGCTGCTTAGAATAAAAGTTTAGTTTAGGATTTTTTATTTTCAGTGAGTCCTGCTGGCAACAGGCTCACTGCATCGTGGGACTAAGGGGAGAAGAAACGGACTCACCTGAGTGCAGAGTGGATCGGGTTTCTTAGGCTACTGGACATTAGCTGCTCCAGAGGGACGATCACAGGTTCAGCCTGGATGGGTCACCGGAGCCGCGCCGCCGTCCCCCTTTCAGAGCCAGAAGAGACGAAGAGGTCCGGTGAAATCGGCGGCAGAAGACGATCCTGTCTTCAGACTAAGGTAGCGCACAGCACCGCAGCTGTGCGCCATTGCTCTCAGCACACTTCACACTCCGGTCACTGAGGGTGCAGGGCGCTGGGGGGGGAGCGCCCTGAGACGCAATATTACAGTATATACCTTAGGTGGCTAAAAAGAATACATCACATATAGCTCCTGGGCTATATGGATGTATTTTACCCCTGCCATTTTACACAGAAAAAGCGGGAGATAAGGACGTCGTGAAGGGGCGGAGCCTATCTCCTCAGCACACAAGCGCCATTTTCCCTCACAGCTCCGCTGGAAGGACGGCTCCCTGACTCTCCCCTGCAGTCCTGCTTCAGAATCAGGGTAAAAAAGAGAAGGGGGGGCACGTTTGGCAGCAAATAAATATATTAACAGCAGCTATAAGGGAGTAACACTTATATAAGGTTATCCCTGTATATATATATATAGCGCTGGGTGTGTGCTGGCAGACTCTCCCTCTGTCTCTCCAAAGGGCTAAGTGGGGTCCTGTCCTCTATCAGAGCATTCCCGGTGTGTGTGCTGTGTGTCGGTACGCGTGTGTCGACATGTATGAGGAGGAAAATGAGGTGGAAGCGGAGCAGTTGCCTGTGTTAGTGATGTCACCCCCTAGGGAGTCGACACCTGACTGGATGATTGTATTTAAACAATTAAGTGATAATGTCAGCAATTTGCAAAAAACTGTTGACGACATGAGACAGCCGGCAAATCAATTAGTGCCTGTCCAGGCGTCTCAGACACCGTCAGGGGCCCTAAAACGCCCGTTACCTCAGTGGGTCGACACAGACCCAGACACAGATACTGAGTCTAGTGTCGACGGTGACGAGACAAACGTGATGTCCAGCAGGGCCACACGTTACATGATCACAGCAATGAAAGAGGCATTGAACCTTTCTGACACTACAAGTACCACAAAGAAGGGTATTATGTGGGGGGTGAAAAAACTACCAATAGTTTTTCCTGAGTCAGATTAAATAAATGAGGTGTGTGATAAAGCGTGGGTTTCCCCCGATAAAAAACAGCTAATTTCTAATAAATTATTAGCACTATATCCTTTCCCGCCAGAGGTTAGGACGCGCTGGGAAACACCCCCTAGGGTAGATAAGGCGCTCACACGTTTATCTAAACAAGTAGCGTTACCGTCCCCTGATACGGCCACCCTCAAAGAACCGGCTGATAGAAGACTGGAAAATATCCTAAAGAGTATATACACACATACTGGTGTTATACTGCGACCAGCAATCGCCTCAGCCTGGATGTGTAGTGCTGGAGTCGCATGGTCGGATTCCCTGACTGAGAATATTGATACCCTGGATAGGGACAGTATTTTGTTAACTATAGAGCATTTAAAGGATGCATTGCTATATATGCGTGATGCACAGAGGGATATTTGCACCCTGGCATCAAGAGTCAGTGCTATGTCCATCTCTGCCAGAAGAGCGTTATGGACGCGACAGTGGTCAGGGGATGCAGATTCCAAACGGCACATGGAAGTATTGCCGTATAAAGGGGAGGAGTTATTTGGGGCTGGTCTATCGGACCTGGTGGCCACGGCAACGGCTGGAAAATCCACCTTTTTACCCCAGGTCACTTCACATCAACAGAAAAAGACACCGTCTTTTCAAACTCAGTCCTTTCGTTCCCATAAATACAAGCGAGCAAAAGGCCACTCTTTTCTGCCCCGGGGCAGAGGAAGGGGAAAAAGACTGCACCATGCAGCCGCTTCCCAGGAGCAGAAGCCCTCCTCTGCTTCTGCCAAGTCTTCAGCATGACGCTGGGGCTTTACAAGCAGACTCAGATATGGTGGGGGCCCGTCTCAAGAATTTCAACGCGCAGTGGGCTCACTCGCAAGTGGATCCCTGGATTCTACAGGTAGTATCACAGGGGTACAAACTGGAATTCGAGGCGTTTCCCCCTCATCGGTTCCTGAAGTCTGCTTTACCAAAGTCTCCCTCCGACAGGGAGGCAGTTTTGGAAGCCATTCACAAGCTGTATTCCCAGCAGGTGATAATCAAGGTACCCCTCTTACAACAGGGAAAGGGGTATTATTCCACGCTGTTTGTGGTACCGAAGCCGGACGGCTCGGTGAGACCATTCTTAAATCTGAAATCTTTGAACACTTACATAAAAAGGTTCAAATTCAAGATGGAGTCACTCAGAGCAGTGATAGCGAACCTGGAAAAAGGGGACTATATGGTGTCTCTGGACATCAAAGATGCTTATCTCCACGTCCCAATATACCCTTCTCACCAAGGGTACCTCAGGTTTGTAGTACAAAACTGTCATTATCAGTTTCAGACGCTGCCGTTTGGATTGTCCACGGCACCTCGGGTCTTTACCAAGGTAATGGCCGAAATGATGATTCTTCTACGAAGAAAAGGCATCTTAATTATCCCTTACTTGGACGATCTCCTGATAAGGGCAAGAACCAGGGAACAGTTAGAAGTCGGAGTGGCACTATCTCAGGTAGTGTTACGTCAGCACGGGTGGATTCTAAATATTCCAAAATCGCAGCTGATTCCAACGACACGTCTACTGTTCCTAGGAATGATTCTGGACACAGTCCAGAAGAAGGTGTTTCTCCCGGAGGAGAAGGCCAGGGAGTTATCCGAGCTAGTCAGGAACCTCCTAAAACCAGGACAGGTCTCAGTACATCAGTGCACGAGGGTCCTGGGAAAAATGGTGGCTTCTTACGAAGCGATTCCATTCGGAAGATTCCATGCAAGAACGTTTCAGTGGGATCTACTGGACAAATGGTCCGGATCGCATCTTCAGATGCATCAGCGGATAACCCTGTCGCCAAGGACAAGGGTGTCTCTCCTGTGGTGGCTGCAGAGTGCTCATCTTCTAGAGGGCCGCAGATTTGGCATTCAGGATTGGATCCTGGTAACCACGGATGCCAGCCTGAGAGGCTGGGGAGCAGTCACACAGGGAAGGAATTTCCAGGGCTTGTGGTCAAGCATAGAAACATCTCTTCATATAAACATTCTGGAACTAAGGGCCATTTACAATGCCTTAAGTCAAGCAAAACCTCTGCTTCAGGGTCAGGCGGTGTTGATCCAATCGGACAACATCACGTCAGTCGCCCACGTAAACAGACAGGGCGGCACGAGAAGCAGGAGGGCAATGACAGAAGCTGCAAGGATTCTTCGCTGGGCGGAAAATCATGTGATAGCACTGTCCGCAGTGTTCATTCCGGGAGTGGACAACTGGGAAGCAGACTTCCTCAGCAGACACGACCTTCACCCGGGAGAGTGGGGACTTCACCCGGAAGTCTTCCACCTGATTGTAAACCGTTGGGAAAAACCAAAGGTGGACATGATGGCGTCACGTCTAAACAAAAAACTGGACAGATATTGCGCCAGGTCAAGGGACCCTCAGGCAATAGCAGTGGACGCTCTGGTAACGCCGTGGGTGTACCAGTCAGTGTATGTGTTCCCTCCTCTGCCTCTCATACCAAAAGTATTGAGAATCATAAGAAGGAGAGGAGTAAGAACTATACTCGTGGTTCCGGATTGGCCAAGAAGGACTTGGTACCCGGAACTTCAAGAGATGCTCACGGACGAACCGTGGCCTCTACCTCTAAGAAAGGACCTGCTACTGCAGGGGCCTTGTCTGTTCCAAGACTTACCGCGGCTGCGTTTGACGGCATGGCGGTTGAACGCCGGATCCTAAAGGAAAAGGGCATTCCAGAAGAAGTCATCCCTACTCTGGTCAAAGCCAGGAAGGAAGTAACCGCAAAACATTATCACCGCATTTGGCGTAAATATGTTGCGTGGTGTGAGGCCAAGAAGGCCCCTACAGAGGAATTTCAACTGGGTCGTTTCCTGCATTTCCTGCAAACAGGACTGTCTATGGGCCTAAAATTAGGGTCCATTAAGGTTCAAATTTCGGCCTTGTCGATTTTCTTCCAGAAAGAACGGGCTTCAGTACCTGAAGTTCAGACATTTGTGAAAGGGGTGCTGCACATACAGCCTCCTTTTGTGCCTCCAGTGGCACCTTGGGATCTCAATGTTGTATTGAGTTTTCTAAAATCACATTGGTTTGAACCACTTTCCACTGTGGACTTAAAATATCTCACGTGGAAGGTGTCGATGCTGTTAGCCTTGGCTTCAGCCAGGCGTGTGTCAGAATTGGCGGCTTTATCATATAAAAGCCCTTACTTAATTTTTCATTCTGACAGGGCGGAATTGAGGACTCGTCCTCAATTTCTACCTAAGGTGGTTTCTGCATTTCACATGAACCAACCTATTGTGGTGCCTGCGGCTACTAGGGACTTGGAGGACTCCAAGTTGCTAGACGTTGTCAGGGCCCTGAAAATATATGTTTCCAGGACGGCTGGAGTCAGGAAAACTGACTCGCTGTTTATCCTGTATGCACCCAACAAGCTGGGTGCTCCTGCTTCTAAGCAGACGATTGCTCGTTGGATTTGTAGCACAATTCAACTTGCACATTCTGTGGCAGGATTGCCACAGCCAAAATCAGTAAAAGCCCATTCCACAAGGAAAGTGGGCTCATCTTGGGCGGCTGCCCGAGGGGTCTCGGCTTTACAACTTTGCCGAGCAGCTACTTGGTCAGGGGCAAACACGTTTGCTAAATTCTACAAATTTGATACCCTGGCTGAGGAGGACCTGGAGTTCTCTCATTCGGTGCTGCAGAGTCATCCGCACTCTCCCGCCCATTTGGGAGCTTTGGTATAATCCCCATGGTCCTTACGGAGTCCCAGCATCCACTAGGACGTCAGAGAAAATAAGATTTTACTTACCGATAAATCTATTTCTCGTAGTCCGTAGTGGATGCTGGGCGCCCATCCCTAGTGCGGATTGTCTGCAATACTTGTATATAGTTATTGTTACAAAAATTCGGGTTATTATTGTTTGAGCCATCTTTTCAGAGGCTCCTTTGCATTTATCATACTGTTAACTGGGTTCAGATCACGAGTTGTACGGTGTGATTGGTGTGGCTGGTATGAGTCTTACCCGGGATTCAAGATCCTTCCTTATTATGTACGCTCGTCCGGGCACAGTATCCTAACTGAGGCTTGGAGGAGGGTCATAGGGGGAGGAGCCAGTGCACACCACCTGATCCTTAAGCTTTTATTTTGTGCCCTGTCTCCTGCGGAGCCGCTATTCCCCATGGTCCTTACGGAGTCCCAGCATCCACTACGGACTACGAGAAATAGATTTATCGGTAAGTAAAATCTTATTATAACCTTAGCAGGGAAAGGAAAACACGACAGCAGTTTGTATTTAAAATGCCGGGTTCCGACACCACAACATATTATTACTGAAAGGGGGTTACAATAACAAAGCAATACAATACAAAAGAATAATGGCTACAGTCAATGGTACATACGTGTTTGGTTTTCGCTGCGCTACCCAGTCTGGTCCTCGGTTATCTAGATAGATAACTTTGAGAGTCTTGTGTGACCAGGCCTGCAGCTGGCTCCTTTTATACAATCTTCCAAAACATAATACAATGGATACTGTAATCTCTTTGTCCATTGGACACAGGGATGGTCATTTACAGTACAGGAGAGGTCATAGGTTGGTTTGAATAGGTGGCCGATGTCTGTTCAAGATGCACTTGTGGGTGGTCTCTGGGTTCTCGTCGCATACCTAATGTACAGTAAATACAGTTTATATCTATATTCTGCTCCTGCACATAACTATACGCAGGAGCGTGCGATCTTCTGCCAACCAACACCGGAATATTACCCTTAAAATACCCTACAGCTGGATAACAAACACCACCTTATAACCTTGTTCTCTCCCCTCCTATCCTGTAAAGATTAATCCCTTTATTCTGTTACCATTTAAACTGCTGTTACTTTCTGCTGTGGTGCAGGGAGACTATGTGTACATTGTGCACTATTTGGATTTAAATATGTAAATAAACGCGCGGAGACCATCTGTGTGTAGTTTGTAGTGTGTACTGCAATATTTTTTGACTTTGACAACTGTGTGATCTCAGAACCCAGTAGTGACCCCGGGGCGCCGTGCGGAGCTGTAACTGCTGCCTTTCTCAAGGCGGACATGAGTGAGAGGCGAGAATAACATGAACCCGGGGTCCTCACACAGGGTGATAGAGGGGTGTGCAGGGGCGGAGAGGAGGTAGGGTGAGGGGGGGGGGGGTGCAGGGTGAGTGGGGGGTGTGCAGGCCGGAGAGCAGGTAGGTAGGGTGAGGGGTGTGTGGAGGGTTTGAGAGGATGCAGGGTGATAGAGGGGTGTGCAGGGTGGAGAGGAGGCAGGGTGAGTGGGGGGGTGCAGGGCGGAGAGGATGCAAGGTGAGTGGGGGGGTGCAGGGCGGAGAGGAGGCAGGGTGATAGAGGGGTGTGCAGGGTGGAGAGGAGGCAGGGTCAGTGGGGGGGTGCAGGGCGGAGAGGATGCAGGGTGAGGGGGGGGGGGTGCAGGGAGGAGAGGATGCAGGGTGAGGGGGGGTGCAGGGAGGAGAGGATGCAGGGTGAGGGGGGGTGTGCAGGGAGGAGAGGAGGCAGGGTGAGGGGGGGTGTAGGGTGAGAGGGGGGGTGTAGGGTGGGTGAGGAGGCAGGGTGAGTGGGGGTGTGCAGGGTGGAGAGGAAGCAGGGTGAGTGGGGTGTGCAGGGTGGAGAGGAGGCAGGGTGAGGGGGTGTGCAGGGCGGAGAGGAGGCAGGGTGAGAGGGTGTGTGCAGGGTGGAGAGGAGGCAGGGTGAGGGGGGTGGATAGGATGCAGGGTGAGAGGGGTGTGTGCAGGGTGGAGAGGAGGCAAGGTGAGAGGAGGGTGTGCAGGGTGGAGAGGAGGCAGGATGAGAGGGGTGTGTGCAGGATAAGAGAGGATGCAGGGTGAGAGGGGTGTGTGCAGGGTGGGAGAGGATGCAGGGTGAGTGGAGAGTGTGCAGTGCGGAGAGGAGGCAGGGTGAGAGGGGGTGTGCAGTGTCAGAGAGGAGGTAGGGTGAGAGGGGGTGTGCATATAATATAAAGTACAGTACAGATATATAATATATAACATACAGTGTATAATATACAGGGGAATGTACACATAATATATGACATGTAACATGTATGTAGCATAATATATAACACACAGTACATATAATATACATACATGGGGTGTAATATACAGTACAGATATATAATATATAACATACAGTGTATAATATACAGGGGAATGTACACATAATATATGAAATGTAACATGTATGTAGTATAACATATAACACACAGTACATATAATATACATACATGGGGTGTAATATACAGTGCAGATATATAATATATAACATACAGGGGAATGTACACATAATATATGAAATGTAACATGTATGTAGGATAACATACAGTACATATAATATACATACATAGGGTGTAATATACAGTACAGATATATAATATATATCATACTGTGTATAACATACAGGGGAATGTACACATAATATATGACATGTAACATGTATGTAGGATAACATATAACACAGTACATATAATATACATACATGGGGTGTAATATACAGTACAGATATATAATATATAACATGCAGTGTATAACATACAGGAGAATGTACACATAACATATGATATGTAAAATGTTTGTAGTTTAACATATAACACACAGTACATATAATATACATACATACATGAGATACAGTATAGAACAGATATCACATTACTATTCACACTGCCCCAATCCAACATGGCCGCCGAGGCTTCACCATGGTTGCTGTAGTAACGCGCATGCTCAGTGGAGGGTAATGTTCTTTACAGGCGGCTTCTTATCCAAGTACAAACACTAGAGGAAGCTCTGTACAGCACACACTTCTCCAGCAACAAGCTGGGCGGCCATTTTCCTGTGGCACACACACTGTACGGGAGACTGTATTGTCCTAATGGCGGCCATGTTCTTATAGCCCGCTCCAAGCACCAACCTCACACAATACGACGCAGAGATATGACGTCATCATCCACTGACTGACTTCTCCTGCACGAGGTAACCAGGTGACGTGTTATATATTATCCTATTATTATATACACATCCCCCAGCACCCTGATATGTGGTATTATTATTATATAGTGTCTATACACAGCCCCCAGCACCCTGATATGTGGTATTATTATTATATAGTGTCTATACACTGCCCCCAGCACCCTGATATGTGGTATTATTATTATATAGTGTCTATACACAGCCCCCAGCACCCTGATATGTGGTATTATTATTATATAGTGTCTATACACAGCCCCCAGCACCCTGATATGTGGTATTATTATTATATAGTGTCTATACACAGCCCCCAGCACCCTGATATGTGGTATTATTATATAGTGTCTATACACAGCCCCCAGCACCCTGATATGTGGTATTATTATTATATAGTGTCTATACACAGCCCCCAGCACCCTGATATGTGGTATTATTATTATATAGTGTCTATACACAGCCCCCAGCACCCTGATATGTGGTATTATTATTATATAGTGTCTATACACAGCCCCCAGCACCCTGATATGTGGTATTATTATTATATAGTGTCTATACACAGCCCCCAGCACCCTGATATGTGGTATTATTATTATTATATAGTGTCTATACACATCCCCCAGCACCCTGATATGTGGTATTATTATTATATAGTGTCTATACACAGCCCCCAGCACCCTGATATGTGGTATTATTATTATATAGTGTCTATACACAGCCCCCAGCACCCTGATATGTGGTATTATTATTATATAGTGTCTATACACAGCTCCCAGCACCCTGATATGTGGTATTATTATTATATAGTGTCTATACACAGCCCCCAGCACCCTGATATGTGGTATTATTATTATATAGTGTCTATACACAGCCCCCAGCACCCTGATATGTGGTATTATTATTATATAGTGTCTATACACATCCCCCAGCACCCTGATATGTGGTATTATTATTATATAGTGTCTATACACAGCCCCCAGCACCCTGATATGTGGTATTATTATTATATAGTGTCTATACACAGCCCCCAGCACCCTGATATGTGGTATTATTATTATATAGTGTCTATACACAGCCCCCAGCACCCTGATATGTGGTATTATTATTATATAGTGTCTATACACAGCCCCCAGCACCCTGATATGTGGTATTATTATTATATAGTGTCTATACACAGCCCCCAGCACCCTGATATGTGGTATTATTATTATATAGTGTCTATACACAGCCCCCAGCACCCTGATATGTGGTATTATTATTATATAGTGTCTATACACAGCCCCCAGCACCCTGATATGTGGTATTATTATTATATAGTGTCTATACACAGCCCCCAGCACCCTGATATGTGGTATTATTATTATTATATAGTGTCTATACACAGCCCCCAGCACCCTGATATGTGGTATTATTATTATATAGTGTCTATACACAGCCCCCAGCACCCTGATATGTGGTATTATTATTATATAGTGTCTATACACGCCCCCAGCACCCTGATATGTGTATTATTATTATATAGTGTCTATACACAGCCCCCAGCACCCTGATATGTGGTATTATTATTATATAGTGTCTATACACAGCCCCCAGCACCCTGATATGTGGTATTATTATTATATAGTGTCTATACACAGCCCCCAGCACCCTGATATGTGGTATTATTATTATATAGTGTCTATACACAGCCCCCAGCACCCTGATATGTGGTATTATTATTATATAGTGTCTATACACAGCTCCCAGCACCCTGATATGTGGTATTATTATTATATAGTGTCTATACACAGCCCCCAGCACCCTGATATGTGGTATTATTATTATATAGTGTCTATACACAGCCCCAGCACCCTGATATGTGGTATTATCATTATATAGTGTCTATACACAGTCCCCAGCACCCTGATATGTGGTATTATTATTATATAGTGTCTATACACAGCCCCCAGCACCCTGATATGTGGTATTATTATTATTATATAGTGTCTATACACAGCCCCCAGCACCCTGATATGTGGTATTATTATTATATAGTGTCTATACACAGCCCCCAGCACCCTGATATGTGGTATTATTATTATATAGTGTCTATACACACCCCCAGCACCCTGATATGTGTTATTATTATTATATAGTGTCTATACACAGCCCCCAGCACCCTGATATGTGGTATTATTATTATATAGTGTCTATACACAGCCCCCAGCACCCTGATATGTGGTATTATTATTATTATATAGTGTCTATACACAGCCCCCAGCACCCTGATATGTGTATTATTATTATATAGTGTCTATACACTGCCCCCAGCACCCTGATATGTGGTATTATTATTATATAGTGTCTATACACAGCCCCCAGCACCCTGATATGTGGTATTATTATTATTATATAGTGTCTATACACAGCCCCCAGCACCCTGATATGTGGTATTATTATTATATAGTGTCTATACACAGCCCCCAGCACCCTGATATGTGGTATTATTATTATATAGTGTCTATACACAGCCCCCAGCACCCTGATATGTGTTATTATTATTATATAGTGTCTATACACAGCCCCCAGCACCCTGATATGTGGTATTATTATTATTATATAGTGTCTATACACAGCCCCCAGCACCCTGATATGTGGTATTATTATTATATAGTGTCTATACACATCCCCCAGCACCCTGATATGTGGTATTATCATTATATAGTGTCTATACACAGTCCCCAGCACCCTGATATGTGGTATTATTATTATATAGTGTCTATACACAGCCCCCAGCACCCTGATATGTGGTATTATTATTATTATATAGTGTCTATACACAGCCCCCAGCGCCCTGATATGTGGTATTATTATTATATAGTGTCTATACACAGCCCCCAGCACCCTGATATGTGGTATTATTATTATTATATAGTGTCTATACACATCCCCCAGCACCCTGATATGTGGTATTATTATATAGTGTCTATACACAGCCCCCAGCACCCTGATATGTGGTATTATTATTATATAGTGTCTATACACAGCCCCCAGCACCCTGATATGTGGTATTATTATTATTATATAGTGTCTATACACAGCCCCCAGCACCCTGATATGTGGTATTATTATATAGTGTCTATACACAGCCCCCAGCACCCTGATATGTGGTATTATTATTATATAGTGTCTATACACAGCCCCCAGCACCCTGATATGTGGTATTATTATTATATAGTGTCTATACACAGCCCCCAGCACCCTGATATGTGGTATTATTATTATTATATAGTGTCTATACACAGCCCCCAGCACCCTGATATGTGGTATTATTATTATATAGTGTCTATACACAGCCCCCAGCACCCTGATATGTGGTATTATCATTATATAGTGTCTATACACAGTCCCCAGCACCCTGATATGTGGTATTATTATTATATAGTGTCTATACACAGCCCCCAGCACCCTGATATGTGGTATTATTATTATATAGTGTCTATACACAGCCCCCAGCACCCTGATATGTGGTATTATTATATAGTGTCTATACACAGCCCCCAGCACCCTGATATGTGGTATTATCATTATATAGTGTCTATACACAGCCCCCAGCACCCTGATATGTGGTATTATTATTATATAGTGTCTATACACAGCCCCCAGCACCCTGATATGTGGTATTATTATTATATAGTGTCTATACACAGCCCCCAGCACCCTGATATGTGGTATTATCATTATATAGTGTCTATACACAGTCCCCAGCACCCTGATATGTGGTATTATTATTATATAGTGTCTATACACAGCCCCCAGCACCCTGATATGTGGTATTATTATTATATAGTGTCTATACACAGCCCCCAGCACCCTGATATGTGGTATTATTATTATATAGTGTCTATACACAGCCCCCAGCACCCTGATATGTGGTATTATTATTATATAGTGTCTATACACAGCCCCCAGCACCCTGATATGTGGTATTATTATTATTATATAGTGTCTATACACAGCCCCCAGCACCCTGATATGTGGTATTATTATATAGTGTCTATACACAGCCCCCAGCACCCTGATATGTGTATTATTATTATATAGTGTCTATACACAGCCCTCAGCACCCTGATATGTGGTATTATTATTATATAGTGTCTATACACAGCCCCCAGCACCCTGATATGTGGTGTTATTATTATATAGTGTCTATACACAGCCCCCAGCACCCTGATATGTGGTATTATTATTATTATTATATAGTGTCTATACACAGCCCCCAGCACCCTGATATGTGGTATTATTATTATATAGTGTCTATACACAGCCCCCAGCACCCTGATATGTGGTATTATTATTATATAGTGTCTATACACAGCCCCCAGCACCCTGATATGTGGTATTATTATTATATAGTGTCTATACACAGCCCCCAGCACCCTGATATGTGGTATTATTATTATATAGTGTCTATACACAGCCCTCAGCACCCTGATATGTCGTATTATTATTATTATTATTATATAGTGTCTATACACAGCCCCCAGCACCCTGATATGTGGTATTATTATTATATAGTGTCTATACACAGCCCCCAGCACCCTGATATGTGGTATTATTATTATATAGTGTCTATACACAGCCCCCAGCACCCTGATATGTGGTATTATTATTATATAGTGTCTATACACAGCCCCCAGCACCCTGATATGTGGTATTATTATTATATAGTGTCTATACACAGCCCTCAGCACCCTGATATGTCGTATTATTATTATTATTATTATATAGTGTCTATACACAGCCCCCAGCACCCTGATATGTGGTATTATTATTATATAGTGTCTATACACAGCCCCCAGCACCCTGATATGTGGTATTATTATTATATAGTGTCTATACACAGCCCCCAGCACCCTGATATGTGGTATTATTATTATATAGTGTCTATACACAGCCCCCAGCACCCTGATATGTGGTATTATTATTATATAGTGTCTATACACAGCCCCCAGCACCCTGATATGTGGTATTATTATTATTATATAGTGTCTATACACAGCCCCCAGCACCCTGATATGTGGTATTATTATTATTATATAGTGTCTATACACAGCCCCCAGCACCCTGATATGTGGTATTATTATTATATAGTGTCTATACACAGCCCCCAGCACCCTGATATGTGGTATTATTATTATTATATAGTGTCTATACACAGCCCCCAGCACCCTGATATGTGGTATTATTATTATATAGTGTCTATACACAGCCCCCAGCACCCTGATATGTGGTATTATTATTATTATTATATAGTGTCTATACACAGCCCCCAGCACCCTGATATGTGGTATTATTATTATATAGTGTCTATACACAGCCCCCAGCACCCTGATATGTGGTATTATTATTATATAGTGTCTATACACAGCCCCCAGCACCCTGATATGGGGTATTATTATTATTATATAGTGTATATACACAGCCCCCAGCACCCTGATATGTGGTATTATTATTATTATATAGTGTCTATACACAGCCCCCAGCACCCTGATATGTGGTATTATTATTATATAGTGTCTATACACAGCCCCCAGCACCCTGATATGTGGTATTATTATTATATAGTGTCTATACACAGCCCCCAGCACCCTGATATGTGGTATTATTATTATATAGTGTCTATACACAGCCCCCAGCACCCTGATATGTGTATTATTATTATTATACAGTGTCTATACACATCCCCCAGCACCCTGATATGTGGTATTATTATTATTATTATATAGTGTCTATACACAGCCCCCAGCACCCTGATATGTGGTATTATTATTATATAGTGTCTATACACAGCCCCCAGCACCCTGATATGTGGTATTATTATTATATAGTGTCTATACACAGCCCCCAGCACCCTGATATGTGGTATTATTATTATATAGTGTCTATACACAGCCCCCAGCACCCTGATATGTGGTATTATTATTATATAGTGTCTATACACAGCACCCTGATATGTGTATTATTATTATTATACAGTGTCTATACACAGCCCCCAGCACCCTGATATGTGGTATTATTATTATATAGTGTCTATACACAGCCCCCAGCACCCTGATATGTGGTATTATTATTATATAGTGTCTATACACAGCACCCTGATATGTGTATTATTATTATTATATAGTGTCTATACACAGCTCCCAGCACCCTGATATGTGGTATTATTATTATATAGTGTCTATACACAGCACCCTGATATGTGTATTATTATTATTATATAGTGTCTATACACAGCCCCCAGCACCCTGATATGTGGTATTATTATTATATAGTGTCTATACACAGCCCCCAGCACCCTGATATGTGGTATTATTATTATATAGTGTCTATACACAGCACCCTGATATGTGTATTATTATTATTATATAGTGTCTATACACAGCTCCCAGCACCCTGATATGTGGTATTATTATTATATAGTGTCTATACACAGCCCCCAGCACCCTGATATGTGGTATTATTATTATATAGTGTCTATACACAGCCCCCAGCACCCTGATATGTGTATTATTATTATTATACAGTGTCTATACACATCCCCCAGCACCCTGATATGTGGTATTATTATTATTATTATATAGTGTCTATACACAGCCCCCAGCACCCTGATATGTGGTATTATTATTATATAGTGTCTATACACAGCCCCCAGCACCCTGATATGTGGTATTATTATTATATAGTGTCTATACACTGCCCCCAGCACCCTATGTGGTATTATTATTATTATATAGTGTCTTTACACATCCCCCAGCACCCTGATATGTGGTATTATTATTATATAGTGTCTATACACAGCCCCCAACACCCTGATATGTGGTATTATTATTATATAGTGTCTATACACAGCCCCCAGCACCCTGATATGTGGTATTATTATTATTATTATATAGTGTCTATACACAGCCCCCAGCACCCTGATATGTGGTATTATTATTATATAGTGTCTATACACAGCCCCCAGCACCCTGATATGTGGTATTATTATTATATAGTGTCTATACACTGCCCCCAGCACCCTGATATGTGGTATTATTATTATATAGTGTCTATACACAGCCCCCAGCACCCTGATATGTGGTATTATTATTATATAGTGTCTATACACAGCCCCCAGCACCCTGATATGTGGTATTATTATTATATAGTGTCTATACACAGCCCCCAGCACCCTGATATGTGGTATTATTATTATTATTATATAGTGTCTATACACAGCCCCCAGCACCCTGATATATGGTATTATTATTATATAGTGTCTATACACAGCCCCCAGCACCCTGATATGTGGTATTATTATTATTATATAGTGTCTATACACAGCCCCCAGCACCCTGATATGTGGTATTATTATTATATAGTATATACACAGCTCCCAGCACCCTGATATGTGGTATTATTATTATATAGTGTCTATACACATCCCCCAGCACCCTGATATGTGGTATTATTATTATATAGTGTCTATACACAGCCCCCAGCACCCTGATATGTGGTATTATTATTATATAGTGTCTATACACATCCCCCAGCACCCTGATATGTGGTATTATTATTATTATATAGTGTCTATACACAGCCCCCAGCACCCTGATATGTGGTATTATTATTATATAGTATATACACAGCTCCCAGCACCCTGATATGTGGTATTATTATTATATAGTGTCTATACACAGCCCCCAGCACCCTGATATGTGGTATTATTATTATATAGTGTCTATACACAGCCCCCAGCACCCTGATATGTGGTATTATTATTATATAGTGTCTATACACAGCCCCCAGCACCCTGATATGTGGTATTATTATTATATAGTGTCTATACACAGCCCCCAGCACCCTGATATGTGGTATTATTATTATATAGTGTCTATACACAGCCCCCAGCACCCTGATATGTGGTATTATTATTATATAGTGTCTATACACAGCCCCCAGCACCCTGATATGTGGTATTATTATTATATAGTGTCTATACACAGCCCCCAGCACCCTGATATGTGGTATTATTATTATATAGTGTCTATACACAGCCCCCAGCACCCTGATATGTGGTATTATTATTATATAGTGTCTATACACAGCCCCCAGCACCCTGATATGTGGTATTATTATTATATAGTGTCTATACACAGCCCCCAGCACCCTGATATGTGGTATTATTATTATATAGTGTCTATACACAGCCCCCAGCACCCTGATATGTGGTATTATTATTATATAGTGTCTATACACAGCCCCCAGCACCCTGATATGTGGTATTATTATTATATAGTGTCTATACACAGCCCCCAGCACCCTGATATGTGGTATTATTATTTTCTCTATCGTCCTAAGTGGATGCTGGGGTTCCTGAAAGGACCATGGGGAATAGCGGCTCCGCAGGAGACAGGGCACAAAAGTAAAGCTTTTACAGGTCAGGTGGTGTGTACTGGCTCCTCCCCCTATGACCCTCCTCCAGACTCCAGTTAGATTTTTGTGCCCGGCCGAGAAGGGTGCAATTCTAGGTGGCTCTCATAAAGAGCTGCTTAGAGAGTTTAGCTTAGGTTTTTTATTTTACAGTGATTCCTGCTGGCAACAGGATCACTGCAACGAGGGACAGAGGGGAGAAGAAGTGAACTCACCTGCGTGCAGGATGGATTGGCTTCTTGGCTACTGGACATGAAGCTCCAGAGGGACGATCACAGGTACAGCCTGGATGGTCACCGGAGCCACGCCGCCGGCCCCCTCACAGATGCTGAAGCAAGAAGAGGTCCAGAATCGGCGGCTGAAGACTCCTGCAGTCTTCTTAAGGTAGCGCACAGCACTGCAGCTGTGCGCCATTTTCCTCTCAGCACACTTCACACGGCAGTCACTGAGGGTGCAGGGCGCTGGGGGGGGGCGCCCTGGGAGGCAAATGAAAACCTTAAATAAGGCTAAAAATACCTCACATATAGCCCCAGAGGCTATATGGAGATATTTACCCCTGCCTAAATGTACTAAATAGCGGGAGACGAGCCCGCCGAAAAAGGGGCGGGGCCTATCTCCTCAGCACACGGCGCCATTTTCTGTCACAGCTCCGCTGGTCAGGAAGGCTCCCAGGTCTCTCCCCTGCACTGCACTACAGAAACAGGGTATAACAGAGAGGGGGGGCAGAATAAATGGCAATATATTAATATAAAAGCAGCTATAAGGGAGCACTTAATCATAAGGCTATCCCTGTCATATATAGCGCTTTTTGGTGTGTGCTGGCAGACTCTCCCTCTGTCTCCCCAAAGGGCTAGTGGGTCCTGTCTTCGTATAGAGCATTCCCTGTGTGTCTGCTGTGTGTCGGTACGTGTGTGTCGACATGTATGAGGACGTTATTGGTGTGGAGGCGGAGCAATTGCCAAATATGAGGATGTCACCTCCTAGGGGGTCGACACCAGAATGGATGCCTTTATTTGTGGAATTACGGGATAGCGTCAACTCGCTTAAGCAGTCGTTTGCCGACATGAGGCGGCCGGACACTCAATTAGTGTCTGTCCAGGCGCCTCAAACACCGTCAGGGGCTGTAAAACGTCCCTTGCCTCAGTCGGTCGACACAGACCCAGACACAGGCACTGATTCCGGTGGTGAAGGTGACGAATCAACCGTATTTTCCAGTAGGGCCACACGTTATATGATTTTGGCAATAAAGGAGATGTTACATTTAGCTGATACTACAGGTACCACTAAACAGGGTATTATGTGGGGTATTAAAAAACTACCAGTAGTTTTTACCGAATCAGAAGAATTAAATGACGTGTGTGATGAAGCGTGGGGTGCCCCGATAAAAAACTGCTAATTTCAAAGAAGTTATTGGCTTTATACCCTTTCCCGCCAGAGGTAAGGGAGCGCTGGGAAACACCTCCTAGGGTGGACAAAGCGCTAACACGCTTATCAAAACAAGTGGCGTTACCCTCTCCTGAGACGGACGCACTTAAAGATCCATCAGATAGGAGGATGGAAAATATCCAAAAAGGTATATACACACATGCAGGTGTTATACTACGACCAGCTATTGCGACTGCCTGGATGTGCAGTGCTGGGGTAGTTTGGTCAGAGTCCCTGATCAAAAATATTGATACCCTGGACAGGGACAATATTTTACTGTCGTTAGAACAAATAAAGGATGCATTTCTTTATATGCGTGATGCACAGAGAGATATCTGCACACTGGCATCACGGGTAAGTGCTATGTCCATTTCGGCCAGAAGAGCTTTATGGACACGACAGTGGACAGGCGATGCGTAGAGGAGTTATTTGAGGTCGGTCTATCGGATTTGGTGGCCACGGCTACGGCCGGGAAATCCACCTTTCTACCTCAAGTCACTCCCCAACAGAAAAAGGCACCGACCTTTCAACCGCAGCCCTTTCGTTCCTTTAAAAATAAGAGAGCAAAGGGCTATTCATATCTGCCACGAGGCAGAGGACGAGGGAAGAGACAGCAACAGGCAGCTCCTTCCCAGGAACAGAAGCCCTCCCCGGCTTCTACAAAAGCCTCAGCATGACGCTGGGGCTTCGCAAGCGGACTCGGGGGCGGTAGGCGGTCGTCTCAAAAATTACAGCGCGCAGTGGGCTCACTCGCAGGTAAATCCCTGGATCCTGCAGATAATATCTCAGGGGTACAGGTTGAAATTAGAGACAGAGCCACCTCGCCGTTTCCTGAAGTCTGCTTTACCAACGTCCCCCTCAGAAAGGGAGACGGTTTTGGAAGCCATTCACAAGCTGTATTCTCAGCAGGTGATAGTCAAGGTACCTCTTCTACAACAAGGGAAGGGGTATTATTCCACTCTATTTGTGGTACCGAAGCCGGATGGCTCGGTAAGGCCTATTCTAAATCTGAAGTCCTTGAACCTATACATAAAGAAGTTCAAGTTCAAGATGGAGTCACTCAGAGCAGTGATAGCGAACCTGGAAGAAGGGGACTTTATGGTATCCTTGGACATCAAGGATGCGTATCTCCACGTTCCAATTACCCCTCACACCAGGGGTACCTCAGGTTCGTTGTACAAAACTGTCACTATCAGTTTCAGACGCTGCCGTTTGGTTTGTCCACGGCACCTCGGGTCTTTACAAAGGTAATGGCCGAGATAATATTTCTTCTTCGAAGAAAAGGCGTATTAATTATCCCATACTTGGACGATCTCCTAATAAGGGCAAGGTCCAGAGAACAGCTAGAGATGGGTTTAGCACTATCTCAAGAGGTGCTAAAGCAGCACGGATGGATTCTGAATATTCCAAAATCCCAATTAATGCCGACAACTCGTCTGCTGTTCCTGGGGATGATTCTGGACACAGTTCAGAAAAAGGTTTTTCTTCCCGAAGAAAAAGCCAAGGAGTTATCTGACCTGGTCAGGAACCTCCTAAAACCAGGAAAGGTGTCTGTACATCAATGCACAAGAGTCCTGGGAAAAAATGGTAGCTTCTTACGAAGCAATCCCTTTCGGCAGATTCCATGCAAAGGGATCTGTTGGACAAATGGTCAGGGTCGCATCTTCAGATGCACCTGCGGATAACCCTGTCGCCGAGGACAAGGGTATCCCTTCTGTGGTGGTTGCAGGAGGCTCATCTATTGGAGGGCCGCAGATTCGGCATACAGGATTGGATCCTGGTGACCACGGATGCCAGCCTGAGAGGCTGGGGAGCAGTCACACAGGGAAGAAATTTCCAGGGAGTGTGGTCGAGCCTGAAAAAGTCTCTTCACATAAGCATTCTGGAACTAAGAGCAATCTACAATGCTCTAAGCCAGGCGGAACCTCTGCTTCAAGGAAGACCGGTGTTGATCCAGTCGGACAACATCACGGCAGTCGCCCATGTAAACAGACAGGGCGGCACAAGAAGCAGGAGGGCAATGGCAGAAGCTGCCAGGATCCTTCGCTGGGCGGAGAATCACGTGATAGCACTGTCAGCAGTATTCATCCCGGGCGTGGACAACTGGGAAGCAGACTTCCTCAGCAGACACGACCTTCACCCGGGAGAGTGGGGACTTCATCCAGAAGTTTTCCACATGCTATTAAACCGTTGGGTAAAACCAATGGTGGACATGATGGCGTCTCGCCTCAACAAAACACTGGACAGGTATTGCGCCAGGTCAAGAGATCCGCAGGCAATAGCTGTGGACGCGCTGGTAACACCTTGGGTGTACCAGTCGGTATATGTGTTTCCTCCTCTGCCTCTCATACCAAAGGTATTGAGGATTATACGGCAAAGAGGAGTAAGACTAGTGGCTCCGGATTGGCCAAGAAGGACTTGGTACCCGGAACTTCAAGAGATGGTCACGGACGATCCGTGGCCTCTACTTCTGAGAAGGGACCTGCTTCAGCAGGGTCCTTGTCTTTTTCAAGACTTACCGCGGCTGCGTTTGACGGCATGGCGTTGAATGCCAGATCCTAAAAGGAAAAGGCATTCCAGAAGAAGTCATTCCTACCTTGATAAAGGCAAGGAAGGAAGTCACCGCGAAGCATTATCGCCGTAGTTGGCGAAAATATGTTGCGTGGTGCGAGCAGCGGAGTGCTCCGATGGAGGAATTTCACCTGGGTCGTTTTCCTACATTTCCTGCAATCAGGATTGTCTATGGGTCTCAAATTGGGATCTATTAAGGTTCAAATTTCGGCCCTATCAATATTCTTCCACAAAGAATTGGCCTCAGTCCCTGGGGTCCAGATTTTTATCAAAGGAGTACTGCATATACAGCCTCCTGTGGTGCCTAAGGTGGCACCGTGGGATCTAAATGTAGTTTTAGATTTCCTCAACTCCAATTGGTTTGAACCACTAAAGAATGTGGATTTGAAATATCTCACATGGAAAGTGACTATGTTACTGGCCCTGGCTTCGGCCGGGAGAGTATCTGAACTGGCGGCTTTGTCTTATAAAAGCCCTTATTTAATTTTCCATTCGACATAGGGCAGAGCTGCGGACGCGTCCGCATTTTCTCCCTAAGGTGGTATCGGCGTTTCACCTGAACCAGCCTATTGTAGTGCCTGCGGCTACAGACGACTTGAAGGACTCCAAGTTGTTGGACGTTGTCAGAGCCTTAAAAATATACATTTAAAGGACGGCTGGAGTCAGAAAATCTGACTCGCTGTTTATACTGTATGCACCCAACAAGTTGGGTGCACCTGCTTCTAAGCAGTCGATTGCTCGTTGGTTTTGTAACAAAATTCAACTTGTACATTCTGTGGCAGGCCTGCCACAGCCTAAATCTGTTAAGGCCCATTCCGCAAGGAAGGTGGGCTCATCTTGGGCGGCTGCCCGAGGGGTCTCGGCATTACAACTCTGCCGAGCAGCTACGTGGTCAGGGGAGAACACGTTTGTAAATTTTTACAAATTTGATACCCTGGCAAAGGAGGACCTGGAGTTCTCTCATTCGGTGCTGCAGAGTCATCCGCACTCTCCCGCCCGTTTGGGAGCTTTGGTATAATCCCCATGGTCCTTTCAGGAACCCCAGCATCCACTTAGGACGATAGAGAAAATAAGAATTTACTTACCGATAATTCTATTTCTCGGAGTCCGTAGTGGATGCTGGGCGCCCATCCCAAGTGCGGATTATCTGCAATACTTGTACATAGTTATTGTTAACTAATTCGGGTTATTGTTTAGGAAGCCATCTTTCAGAGGCTCCTCTGGTATCATACTGTTAACTGGGTTTAGATCACAAGTTGTACGGTGTGATTGGTGTGGCTGGTATGAGTCTTACCCGGGATTCAAAATCCTCCCTTATTGTGTACGCTCGTCCGGGCACAGTACCTAACTGGAGTCTGGAGGAGGGTCATAGGGGGAGGAGCCAGTACACACCACCTGACCTGTAAAAGCTTTACTTTTGTGCCCTGTCTCCTGCGGAGCCGCTATTCCCCATGGTCCTTTCAGGAACCCCAGCATCCACTACGGACTCCGAGAAATAGAATTATCGGTAAGT